>NW_026896141.1:0-202163 GCF_033153095.1 Gastrolobium bilobum
ATTCGGTATGAAAAGCTATGATTGTCATGTTTTCTTTCAGAGATTGTTGCCGTGGGCTTTCAAAGCATTACCGAAGAAAGTGTGGAGTGTATTGACCGAACTTTCAATGTTCTTTAGAGAAATTTGTGCTTCTCAACTTAATGCTGAAAGGTTACGACATCTGGAGTCGAGCGTGCCAACACTACTATGCAAATTAGAGATGGTGTTTCCTCCTACGTTTTTTGACTCAATGGAACATTTGCCTGTTCACTTGGCTTATGAAGCAAGGGTTGGAGGTCCACAACAATATAGATGGATGTACCCATTTGAGAGGTTAGTTTTTTTATCCAAACATTTAATTATGTCACACGATGCTACCTAAACCCTAATATCTATTCATAGGTTTGTACACACACTAAAGATGAAGGTCAGTAACTTGAGGCATGTTGAAGGATCTATCGCCGAAGCGTATCTCGTTGAAGAGACTGGTAAATTTGCATCGTACTATTATCCTCCTGAATTTATATCAACTTGGAGCCTTACAGAAACTTTTCCAAATGGACACGTTTGAATAATCCTTTATGGTCAGATTCCGAAGTTGATCAACACGTTACGTCTGAATTTTCTCAATGGTTTGAGGAGTACTTCATACAAAACCAATCGGCTGTCCATGATGTTGCATATATTTTATCAAGTGGAGCTGCAAGAGTTGTCACCCGATTCAGAAAATATATAGTCAACGGATATAGATTTGCAACTGTAGAAGCGAATCAAAATATGTCATGTTGTAATTATGGTGTATGTTGTCGAGGTGGGCAAGTCGACGGTGCTGAGGGCGATTACTACGGGAAGTTAGTTGATATCATTCTTTTGGATTACAAGTTGGGCAAATCGGTTACTCTCTTTAAATGCGATTGGTTTGATAACACCTCACGTGGGACAAAAGTTGACCAATATGGAAATGTTGAGGTCAATTGGTCAAGGAGTTATGCACTTGGCTACGACCCATTTATACTTGCTCAACAAGCGGAACAAGTTATTTACACATTATACCCTACTTCCCAACAAGGGTGGAGAGGAGTTATCAAAACCAAAGCCCGGAATATTATCCCTAAGTCGATGGAGTCAGACTCAAATGATGTGACTGATCCATTTCAGGATGATGGGGAACATGAACTGCCTGTAAATGTTGCAGAGGATGATGTGCCAAGCAATCTTTTTGATTCCGCTGCAGAGTTAGAGTTAATTCCTGTTATATTGGACAATGAGGAATCAGATGATGATGAACAAGATATTTATTCAGATAGTGAGCCTGAATTCGATGATTATGAGAGTCCAGAGGAAGGTGGGCAAGAAGAATTCAAAGAACAGGAATCGTCCGATTGATTTCAGTTATTCTTTCTTTAAGCTTATCTGTTGTACTAAATAAATAATTTTTATTCACAGGCCACTTGTTATATGTATTATACAATTATGTTTTATATTTTTAATCTTTTAGGATCTCTGTATGGTGTATGTATCTATTAGTGACAAATGGATGGCCATAGCGGTAGACGTCGTATTGCATACTTATTATATTTATATATATTTTTGCATTATGTTTATAAGTTTTCACAGATGGTTCATACGGATGGGCGTACTGGTAGTGATGGTAATGTCGGTAGAGGTCGAGTTACAGGCCGTGGTGGCAGAGGAGGTAGGACGACATCATCTACCCCCTCTGGTAGAGGTCGTACAGCTTCCTCATCCCTCCCTCCACTTCGGATAGGATCATCACCATCTACCACCGACTCTGTTACGGGAAGTGCAGGACTTCCTCACACTCCCACTGACCCGATGGGGCCGACACAGCAGGTTAAGTAAACCAACATTTTGTGATTTAGATATATATTATAGTTTCTTTTAAGCATCTCTGTACTAACTTTTTTAATGCTTAACATTTTTTCCCTTTTGCAGGTTGCATCCCCTGCAAGCGAGGTAGGAGATGCTGCTTCAGCATTTCAGCCAGAGTGGGGGAGGTGTGATCCACAGACTAAACGTATATGGGTTCGTCCTCTAGGCACCACAGAGTAAGTTGTAATTGTTACTAATTATGTACTAATGTGGCTTCTAGCATTGCTCAATCGTTATAATAAAATAAATTGATTTAATATTGTCAGGTTCGAACCTTATGATGAGATCATGAAATACATTGATAATCAAATATTCCGTAATTTTAAACATGTATGGAGCACCTGGGGAGACGTTCCTAAACAAACTCGAGATGGTTGGATGAATGAATTTCTGGTAAGTTATGTATATCTCGTTAATGCTAATGTTTTATTACAAAAATGTATACTAACTACACATTTGTGGCCAATTTGTGCGCTAATCGAAAAAATTGGCAATTTACAGAGTCATTATAGGTGGTTGCCCGAGGATCGCCATAACCTGGCAAGAGCTTGGCATCACAGAGCCACCACAATGTTCGCAGATAAAATGCATAAAGTAAGATTTGACATCGGCAAAAATGCATGGTGTAGTGAATCATTAAAAATCCAATTGAAAGAAAAATGGAAAAATTGTCCTAAGTTTCAAAAGAGATCTGCTCAAAATAAGGAAAATAGGGCCAAGCAGGACACACCCACATATGCTGGAGGGTCGATTCCAATCAGCAAGCATCGACAAAGAATAGTAAGTATAAAAAGTTTTCTAGTTCGGTATTCAACAATTCGTACTTGCAACTAATGAATTAATGATTTTCATTTGTATTTCCAGGAGGCTTCTGGAGAAGTGCCGCCTGAAAAGGTTGATTGGGCTACCTTCGAGCAAACTCATTCCCAGCAGCCTGAAGCTGGTCAAAGGCGGTGGTTAGGCCCCAAAGTGAAGCTAATAGCGGTTTGATAATTTATTATTTGACGTTTGTTTTTTCTATGATGGTTTATGTCATGTTTTACATGTCCATATGTGTGCTGATTTTTCTTTACTTGCAGGAAAATTATCAAAAACTTGAAGAGGAGATGTCCGCACAGGTGGCGACAGACGGTCAATCCAGCTCCTCCTATTCTGATAATGGGAACATGTTGGTTACAGCTGCAGGTGGATTCAACAAGAAAGGAAGGGTGGTCGGGCTGGGAGGATATGCTAGCCGACTGAGGCCTAGTAAGCGGCCCTCTACCCAGATTGACAGTGTTTCTGCAGGTAAACTCAATGCATAGTTAATTCTTTTATATTTTCAATCTCTATTCTATTAATATTTTATTTTAAACAGTTAACTTAATGTTTTATAATAATGTATTTGCAGATGAGCTTAAAAGGATAAGGGTGTCCCACTCCCAGATGCAGGAGCAATTGCATGCTACGACAGAGCAACTAACTCAGCAAGCGGACTTTATGAAGCAGCAAGCTGACATTATGAAACAAATGCAGGAACAACTCCGACTTTTAATGCAGGACAAGGAAGCCAACTGCAACAAATCGAAGGGACCGGCGCCGGATGATGATCCTGATGATGATGACGACTTTGCTAGGAGTTTAGAGGCATACTAGTTGTTGTTTGTATGTTTTACTTTTTTTAGGACTTCAGAGATATATCAGATATTTTTTGTATGTTTTATTTTGTTTAGAACTTTAGAGACATTTTAGTTGTAGATTTGATGGTTGGTGTTGTTCACTTTTGTTGATATACTATTTAATTTTAATTTAATTGTTTATCCAGTATTTTTTGGATTTCTGTTGCTCAATTTATGTATTTATGTTCATTTGGAATCCTTGTTGTTTACAGGAAAATTAAGAAAAGTTTAATACATTTTTTTATTTTAATTCCAGGATTTGTGGGGGAAATTTTTAAAATTCCCTTGCAAAATTGGTAGCATTTTGCGAGGGAAAATAAAAATTTTCCCTTGCAAAATTCGTAACATTTTGCGAGGGAAAATCAAAATGTTCCCTTGCAACTTTTGCAACGGAAATTTAATACACCCCTTGCAAATTCTGCTACGGAAGTTTGCAAGGGAAATTATACTCGAAATTTCCCTCGCAATCTGCGACGGAAAGACACTGTAGAGAGGTCTGTTATTTGCGAGGGAAATTTACTTTTTTGCAAGGGAACTTTTCCGTAGCAATTTGCGAGGGAATTTTCATATGACAAATTTCCCTTGCAATCTATTTGCGACGAGGGTTTTAGCGAGGGACGGTTTTCCCTTGCAAATTCCGTCGCAGACAGTTTTTGCAAGGGAATTTGGCTTTTTTGCAAGGGAATTTTTCCCTTGCTGATTGTGAATTTTCTAGTAGTGATTTCTCTAAATCCCTTGCTATATCCCGTTTTCAAAGTGGTTGTTTTATTCTATTGATATGCATCGAAGTGAACCATTGGGTGGAGTTTTCTCCAGAACCTCTTGGTTACTGAGATATATTCGTATATCTCACCCCGTCTCGGGGCATTTATTTCAGGATGTACCTGTAGCGTTGGAGCAGCGGGCAAGAGGCCTGCAGGGTGATAGAGGAACATTTTCAGTATTTGGCATATTGTTCATGTTGGCATGCCTAGGTCTAGCAGTTTGTATCATTTAAATTTATGTCTAAATTTGTAATTGGTGTTGTAATATTGTAAAAGGAAATTTGAAGTTAAAGTCGTAAGTTGTAATATTTAAGTGTATGTTGTAAATGTAAGAGAGGCATGATGTACCAAGATGGAAGGATTTTAGGCCTATGTTAGAGTTATGATTACATTATTATATTGTGAAACTACATGTGAATGAGACCTATGTGATTGAAACAAGTAAGAAATACAATGTGAGCTCTATTGTATAAACTGTGTAATAACTATAAACTGGATTGGGTTGTAAGTGCCCCAAGGCGTTGTTGGTCCTTGTGTGTGCCACCCATTGGATTATTACTGTATTATCATGTGTTTATTAGGTACATTTGAGGTTTAAATGATTTTTACAAATTTGGGATTATTGGAAAAATAAATGAAACTCTGGCGAATTTTTTGTAGAATTGACAGATTTTAGGCGAACTTCGGGAGAGCATATCTCCCTCCATAGAGGTCCAATAGGGACGTGTCATACGCCATTTTGAAGGTTGAGATATCCTCTACCTTGTGTAAAAATTTGAGGAAATTCTGGGTTGATCTTCGGCCTGAAAAAAATAGAGAAACACGGACTGCTCATGTGCCCCTGCACCTGAGGCAGATTCTGGACCGGATTTGGGAAATTAATTCCTGCTTCGTTTCTCAGTCAAATTAAGCGTGTGATATATCAAAATGAAGTTTGAGATGTCTAGTTTGTAGGATAAAAATTTGAGAGCAAATTGTTGAATGGATTGAGTGCATTAAATCGAGTAAGGTGGGTGGTTTGGAGCTGTTTTTGGGGTTGTTTGGCTATTTGCTGATCCAACTTCAAACGGCGATAACCGGAGCTAATGAGCTCCGAATTTAGCATATGATAGCTTATTAAAAAGGGAATTAAGTAAGACAAAGATATACTCGGAGAAAAGAGTGTGATAGCGAGCGGTTTGGTTGCAAAAAAACTTAGAGTGAAACATGTTCAAATTGGTATAAAACGTAAAGTTGGAAATTGGCTAAGTGAGTTTATGGGAACTCCTTAGTAACTTATAATAAGTAAAGTAAGTTATACAAATAGTTTAAATAAGTCTTCCGCAAGAGTTTATGGTTACGGTCACAACTTTTAATTATTACGTTTTTTATGTTTTAAATGCTCGCGTAATAATCGAAAAAAGTTTATTCGCATTTTTATAAATGAATTGTTGTGATTGTAACTGCGCTTAATATCATAATTAATGTTAACAATACCGGTGTACAACGGGCTGTTACAAGTAAAACACAAACATCCAAATATTTTGAGAAAATTTAAAGATGGTTTATAACCATACCAAGCCTCATATGGTGTCTGATCCTTGACTGCTTTTGAGAGGAGTCTATTTTGCAAGAAAACAGCCGTATGAGCTGCCTCTGCCCAAAACTTCTTGGGTAGATTTTTTCATGCAACATGCATCTAGTCATTTCTAGGATGCATTTGTTTCTCCTTTCACTCACCCTATTCTGTTGTGGAGTGTAGGGAGTGGTTAACTGATGCTCAATGCCAGCTTCCTCACAAAATTGATTGAATTTTTTTGAGGTGTACTCCTTGCCATTATCAGATCTTACAATCTGAATTTGCTTGCCACTTTGATTTTCTACTAATTTTTTGAACTTCCAAAATGCTCCAGCCACTTCTGACTTGAATTTTAAGAAAAAAATCCAACACATTCTTGTGAAATCATCAATAAAGGCAGCATAATATCGATTACCTGCTAATGAAGGAGTTTTTTGAGGTCCAGATATATCTGTGTGGACTAACTGTAGCTTACAAGTGGCTCTTTTTGCTGACCTCGGAAATAGCTTCCTTTTTTGCTTTCCAAATAGACAAGCCTTGCATGTTGGTATGTGATCATCAAGTTCTGGAAAATCAGCTGCCATTCTCTTGAACTTCATTTGCAGCAACCCTTGGTGGTGATAATGCCTGAGCCTTTTGTGCCAAACTTCTGTGATGTTTTCTTTGATCGGAAAAGCAGCTTGCTCTTCTTCCAATGGATTTAGAGAAAAACTTTTCCCTTTCATTTTTACTTTAAAGACATCCTGACTAGTTGCATCTCTAATCAGACAAAAATTATCTTCAAAAGCAACTTTGAAGCCTCTTTCAATCAATTGGCCAACACTCAATAGATTTTGTTGAATTTCGGGTACAAAAAGGATATTAGGAATAAACTTTGTACCTGAGCAACTTGTTATTGCAACAGTCCCCTTTCCTTTGACTGAAATATAATCACCATTGCCTACTCTGACTTTGGTGATGTTGGTTGGCTTTAAATTTTTGAAAAGCTCTCGGTCATTGGTCATATGTTTTGTGCAACCACTGTCAATCAGCCAACTCTCACTCTCTTCGCTGCTTGCAAACACATTGCCACTGTCAATCCTCCTCCTCCTCCTCCTCTTGATCAGCAACCTTAGCTTCTTCCTCTTGCTGCTGATTTTTAATCTTGCATATGACTGCTTCATGCCCCATTTGATTGCACGTGATGCATTTAGCATCAGGTCTCTGCCAACATCTGAATGGAGGGTGACCCATTTTGCCACAATGCTGACAAGGTGGGTAACTTTTCTTTTCACCCTTTCCTTTGTTGTAATTAGTTGCACTACTCTGACTGCTGCCTGGATGATTCTTCTTGTAGTTTTTAGCTTGTTGGCTCTTGGCTAGAAGAGCACCTTCAACAGCAAGATATTCCCTCATTAATCTTCGCTGCTCTTGGGCTTGGAGAGCATGTAGCACTTCTGCAAAAATAATTTTAGACAAATCTTTTGTGTTCTCCAACGAAGCAATAGATGTTTCGTACCTCTCTGGCACTGTTACCAGAATTTTCTCAACAGTTCTGGAATCTACAAAATTATCGCCCAGTAACTTTATCTTGTTGGCATTGCCCAACAATGTGTCTGAGTATTCCTTGATTGTGTCAAACTCTTTCATCCTTTGAATCTCAAATTCCCTCATTAAGTTAAGCACCTGCATGCTTCGAATTCTTTCATCTCCAGCATATTCTGCCTTTAGATAGTCCCAAATTGTTTTTGCCGATTTGAGAGTCATGACCCTAGTAAAGATGGTTGTAGAGATACCAGCAAAAAAGCATGATTTTGCCTTTGCTTTTCAGTTTTTTCTCTCCTTATGATTCTTAATCTGGGCCATGGTGGGATTGTTCGGCAGAGGGAGGACTTCATAATCCTCTTCTACAGCTTCCCAAAGATCCAAAGCCTCTAGGTAAGCCTCCATTTTGATGGCCCAAAGATCATAGTTTCCCCCATTGAAAACTGGAAGAGCTGCTTGGGAAAAAACTTGTTTCAGAATCCATTCTATAGGTCCCGTAAGAAAAGGGCTCTTGATACCAATTGTTGGAAATTTTCAAGAGAAAATAAAAACAATAGTTTTTCTTGACAGAGAACAGAAACATATATTTAAGGAGAAGACAAAAAACTTATCTTTTATTTAAAACCAGAAACGTTACAATTTGTAGAGCTTAACGTTACAATTTATGGAGCTTAAAGATAACTACCCAGTAACAGCATGTTCCTAGAAATATTCCATGCAAATAAACAAAGATAACAAAGCACTTAAAACTTCCTAAACTGACACCTTAAGACTAGGAAAGCAACAACAAATAAAATAACAATCAGAACGTGGGGCTGTTTCAGTCTTGAAGTATTTTCCTAACATAAACTACCAGAGTCGAGGGTGACCAAACTGCTACAATTTCACAAACTCAAGAAAGCAAGATTTGTAAGAAGTCCAATTGATGGATGAACGTGGCATAGGTTTGTAAATCCTGTAAGATCTAGATGCTCAAGTTGTGAGATTCCTTCAAACATTCGAGTTTCAATAAGATATTTGGAGTTGCTCAAATCCATTCTTTTCAAACAGGAAAGATCCTGTGAAGAGAGAAGTAGCAACTAAGTGCAAGCATGTTATATTAAAACTTTCTATTGGATACAGTACAATGGTGGCACTAATGTTTCAACATATGATCTTATATAAACTACTTAAACCATTATTATTACACTAATCCTAATAGCTTTATACTAAAACTTGAATTTTCATTAATTCACTTATGAATGCCTTCTAAATTAATGGAGTTAAAACATAAAAAAAACTATATTTTACGTAAGCTTGCTCTCATTGACATGGAATATTAATATTAAAAAAATAGTTTAATTTTGGTTCATTATGTACAATTTTTTTCAAAATCTAACCCACACGCAATCGCCTTAAAAGTCACACTATGTTAATGATTTATAAGTAAATAATTAAATAATAGTAAAACAACTTTTACATTCAAAGTTTATCAAAATAAAAAATAAAAAAAAAATTCATATCTCCACATTTTATGCAACAGGAAACTATGAGGCTTGTTAAAACTGAACGTCAAAAAAACTCTGCTTATTTAGGCAATATGTTATCAGACACATATCCCCTTCAGAAACCAAACCAAGAAGGGAGTCGTTATCACCGCTGACTGTCCGCAATAGCTTTCTCATTTCCAACCAGAAAAACAAAGCATAAGGATCAGATATAATGCAAGGAAAATAAAACAAAATTTTAAAACTTGATGTTTATTCCCCTTTTAAGAGTAATTCATAAAACAAGAAATTCAAATTCTGCATTATATTTTACAAACGAAATTTTCACACTAATAGATTGAAAATTCAAGGTTATTCCCATTCTCCTTTCAAACAATCATTTACAAAATTTAACAAATACTGAATTGAAGCTCTTTAAGTATATACTGGGGATTCACTTCAACAGTGAAATGGTCAACTTCACGACAACAGGCTCAGACCTAAAACACTTCCTAGATGATCTAACATTTTCTTTGCTTGGATGATCCAAAACCAAGGTCTGCATCCCAGAATTGCCAGAACAAAGCACTTTCCTTCTTTCCAAATTTCAATGCCAGAACCATCAGTTGCCTCTGTATATAGTTTCATCATAGGCTCAACCATTTGCATCCAACCAAATTCAGAGCTCTTACTGCAGATTTTCCATTCTCACTTTGGGACCATCTGGAAAACAAAATGTTGAAATTTCCACATAACAACAGCAGAGAACGCCTTGCCTTGCGCGTAGCAGAATTATCAACCGACACTGAAAATACTTTACTTTCAATACCCCATAATTGCAAACATTTAAAAATTGCATCAGAAACATCAACTTCATGCCTTGGAGGTGGCACTTTAACAAAACTCAAAACTCTTTTTTGTAAATTCCATTCTGAATCAACAAAGTGACAAGTGATGACCATATATTCAGCTACTTGGTGACTAGATCTCCACATATCAGTGGTTAAACTGATCCTATTCACACTTATCAGTAAAGCCTTAAGAATTTTTTTTTCTACCTCATACATTTTCATGCAATCATTTTTTGTTGTCTGACGCGAGACTTTGTCAAATTCATTGTTAGCAAACTTAAAGCCCCACATCCAAATTGTATCATCCACAATGCTAAAAGGATACTCATGAACCATAATAGCAGTAGCAATAATTTCTCTCATCTTTTCATTAGAATACTTACCTCCGGGTGTAAGGAAAGGGTTCAAGGAAGAATTTGTCAATTGAAACGCTAGAGTGGATTGCTTATGTCGTGCTTGGTTTAATTTCCATTGCAAGCAATTTTGTGAATGCCTCCTCAAATGGCTAGTGCTACCTCCATTCCCACCAATAGCAAATCTACATTTGCAATAGTTGCAAACTGCTTTTCGCCCACCCTCAGGGAGTTCAACTTCATGAAAGTCATTCCAAACAAGTGATGTTTTCCTCTTCTTTTTTGCTGTCATTGATTCTCCACCATCTCTTACTTGTTCATCTCTTACTTGAACTTGATTGGAGTCACTTGGTACCCTAACCCCATCACTTCCACTTGGATTAGAGTCCATTCTTCTACCCTATAACAACATGACATAACATAATATAATATTAGACACATAACATAATGTAGTATAATAATATGCTTCAAGGAGAAAGAAGGGCAATAGCTTAAGCAAAGAGAAAGAACATGTCTATATTACTAGGAAAATACATAACATTATGGTATGAAAGAGAAAGAAGAAGTACAAAGAAAATGCTTCAAAGGCCCATGGCAGAAGCTTAATCAAAAAAGCCTATTTAGAGAACAAATACAACGAATTGTTAATATAGTTTGAAGACATTTCGGGCTTGTCCTGATTAATTATTAAAAACATTTTAATTATGAACTTATTTCTAGAAACTTAAATATCACAAAAGCAGAGCATCATCTATACTATCTTCATTTTTATAATAAGTATATAGAACAAAAATGAAGATTAGTGTGAATGAAAAATGAGAATGGGAAAAAGATGAATAAGAAAACAAAATGTAACCAGTTCATTCTCCATTTCTAGAATCCCTATCGTCACCTCTTCAAAACAAAATGATATCCTAAAAATAAAATCTTTTTGAACTTTTTTTCAACAACTTAATATATTTCACAAATAAATTGGAGGAAAGAAAATGTTCACTTTTGACAATATTTACATAAATTATTACTTGGTAACTATTTTAGTTATTCTGCAAAAAGAAAAAAAATACTTTTCGATACAAGGCATCATGGGATAAATTCCATTTTGACACTTATACAATAATAATTTTGATTACTTGTTAACTATTAAGTTATATTGCAGTATAACATGATTTGTTTATGTAGTAGCATTTATTTGATGGAAGCGGGGATGGGTGGGAGATTGAGTTTCATACACGGGGTGTGTACTTGCATGGTGTCAAATTATAAAGTGATTTTTTTGATAAAATCTATTACATCTTGTTATAAATATACATATTGGACACTAAGAGGGAAGCAAAAAGCTTAAGAAGGTAAAAAGATGAAATTGATATGTAGCATAAATAATTTAAGAACTACCTCTGCAAACAAGACTCAGACCAAGCAGTTATGGTTATATTGTAAGAAGTAGATTCAGGGAAGCCAAATAAAAAAATAGTTGAATAGTCTAATAACTCTAACCAAGAAGATACAAAGCAGTGCCCGCAAGTTGGAACTGAGTCAAAAATTTCCCACATGACATCAATAATAACTTCAGAAATATTGCAAGTATAAAGATAACAATTCTAGCTATAAAAATGATATTGGAAATTAAGACAGTCTTACAGGATCGAAGTCTTCTCTCAATACACCCCTACTTCGTGAAGCCTTTTTCATTTCAGCTATCAATACTGATAGATATAATTCTAGAACCTTAAACAATGTAATATGAAATGGGTAATCAAGTAGAGAAATGGGTTTTAGAAAAAGTTTTCACCTTTTGAATCTACTCAATGGTGAGGTTAGGGATAGGGCAAATAAGAGAAACTGTTGAACAAATGCTCAAAGAAAAGTAACCTGAAACAACATGCAGACAATAATAGGAAACAACATCATTTATCAAACATTAAAATGTTATCAATCAAGGGGGAAAGGGAATTTGTTGGACGTTTAGCAAGTGCACTAGTCGTACAAGTAATAAAATGATGAGTAAAGATCGTTCCCACGAGGAATTGTGTTCAAACACCAATATACCATAGAAAACTAATTTGAATCAAATAAGAGTTTGTAAAAATCATGAATAATTTGTCACCAGAAAATTGATTTTAAGTAATTTGACACAAAGTAAATATGGATTAGGAATTAATAAAAACAACAAGTAGTCAGAAAACAACTTTCCTCCATGATAACCCATATAAAAATTGATCATATGATGAATTCCTTTCCATGTGATGTTAATCAACCTTTTACTTATCATCAAGATGTAATCCCTTACTACCCTGATAGATACATTAATCAGAAACCCCAATCCCTTGGTGATCTCATTCTTAATACATGCATGAAATACTAAGGTTTTAAGATTACATCAGAATTCTAGCATCAATCCCTTGAGTACTAGAATTCTGATGTTGAGATTATCAAATACAGAAGTCATATAAACATCCCTGTTCTATACTACTTCTTTGATAGAAATAATTAACTCAGAAAATCTCAAATCAGCACATGAAAAATACTTCATCATATTAATCAAATCAACATAATATTATCATGGAGTTCCATTGCATTCGGACTACAAAGACTCTACTCAGACATGACTAAGGAATAAATAAGAGAAGAAGAAACAAACTTCATTTCCATGTTGAAAGTCTTCAATCTCCAAACTATTACAAGGAAATCCTAATACAAAAACTAAGAGAATTTAGAGAGAAGTCAGACTAAGTTTAAGAGAGAGAGAGAGTTCAGATCCCCCAGATTCTGATCTAAGTGTAAGGGCTTTGCCTTATATAGTGTTACAATTAAAAACAGAAAACTGATGTGGGCGCTAAAACATCCATAAGTGGCCGTTTAGCGTCCATGCTTTACGTATGCTCAACTGCTTTTAACTGATTTCAACGCTAAAACGTTAAGGAATGACCGTTTTAGCGTCCAAACTTGGTGAATGCTCAACTAACTTTAACTGACTCCAACGCTAAAACGTTTGATTTGGACGTTTTAACGGTGAAGACCAGAATCTTTTTCCACTTTAGGGCGCTAAAACGCATATTGCAGGCCGTTTTAGCGCCCAAGACCAGCAATTTTCCATCTTCTTAGTGTAGCAACGCACTAAAACGCTCTGTGTGGACGTTTTAGCGCTCATCACCAGCAAGTTTTGGCCTCTTCCTGTAACAGGGCGCTAAAACGCTCAGTGTGGACGTTTTAGCGCTCAACACCAGCAAGTTTTGGCCTCTTCCTGTAACAGGGCGCTAAAACGCTCAGTGTGGACGTTTTAGTGCTCAACACTTAGGAAATTTTTCTCCTCTTGAGCTCCAGAATCTTCTTCCTTCTCCAGTTGTCTTTCAAGCTTGCTTTTCCTACAAGAATCATACAAATTTCCAATAAAGCTCTTGAACTTGTAATTGAGGACATCTTAGGACATTAACCTTGTTTTTCATCATTTAATCACACAATTTGATCCTAATTCCTGCTAAAAACCATGATGAACTAAGGGTTCATCACAATTCCCAGATTTGAATATTGATGTCCTCAGAAATAACTTTAAAGACAGAGAAAGACTTGAGATTCTTTACACATTAAATTTATGAGGTTGGATTGAAATATGACAGATCAACGTTCCAAGATACAATCTAACAACCTAGCAATCTATCTTTTACTATGACTTGCTTAACCTCATTACAATGACTTTCAACAGATCAGTAAGATAAAATGCAGAGACCTTCAACACAAAACACCCCCTCACTTGGAACTTCTCAAAAATTGTGAGAATAAACTCTCTTGCACTCTAGTGTCTAAGGGTGTACTCATCACTCAATCTCCACTGCACTCAAACTACTATAAGCTTGCCCATCTTCTCACTTTCCATAGTTACAGTGATTCATAAGCAGAACAAAAGAGGCTTTGGTGGTATGACTTGACTAAGAATAGGATTCTGTATAGAAGAAGGAAAAATGACTTGACATGTAGTTGGCTAAAGGTAGGATTTGATGTTGCAGAAGGTTAGATAAATGGATCAGATTCAGATAAGAGGAGGATCACTATTGAATTTATCTATGTACTCCTTAATCCTTCTCATTCTCTTCTTCCTTTTCATTTGCTCTTTTCACCACCTTTTCTACAACTTTTCTTTTTCTTGAACTTCCTTCCTCCTTTTCTTCCAACTTTCAACACTTTGTGTTGTTTTGATTTCCCTTTTTCCTCATTTCCTTTTTCTTTTCCTTTTCCAAACCAAGCACTTTGTGCCTTTACTTCCTCATTTCCCTTTTTTTTTATTGCATTCTTCTTTTTCTCCAAATTTCCAACACTTAACACTTAATATTTTTGTTCATTGCAGAAACACCTTTCTCCTACAGAGCTTTCCTCCTTACCCCTTATCTGAACACATAATCTGAAATTTTAGGATCTGGAATAAGTGCAGGGCTCTTAGTTTTATCACAAAATTTTTGGCTTAAGGCTTCCATGCAATAAGAAAATTTGGTTCAAAAGAAAAATGCCTCAATGAGCTCTACTTTACAAACCATGAACTATTTCAAGTTAGAAACAGGGCAAGTTCTAGAGTTACTCATACAGTGAAGTGCTCTTTGAACAAAAAAATTTCTGTATAGGCTCAATGTCTCACAGTTCAGAGTGCATGCTTGAATTCCTCTATATACATCAACCTGATCTCTCTACTCCTCACATAACACGAGTCATGCAAACATATCATTTAGCACATATGCAAGGATTTCAAATTGCATCAAAAATGTTTAATCCATCATGTAAAACTTTGATCATCCTATTCTCATAAAATTCACATCATCTCAACTCTAAATCCAACCTTTGTACATATAAAACACTTTCTAAACTACCTAAAACTATATTCACAAGAATTTAAAAGAAAGGATTGAGATGTTTCCCTGTTTGTGGCTCATCAACTGTGTGTCATCATCAACTGTGTGATACCACCATAATCATGTCATTCATTCACATCCCATTCCCAGATTTAAACGTTGCTGTCCCCAGCAACTAATTTAAATCTAAAAAGCAGTTGACAAATTCTGAAACACATTCACATATCAACAAATAGCATCAGTACTATTTCAAAAGTGCATCATTCAAACAGAGAATCTCAATGTACTAACAAATATACAAAATGAAAATAATACCACAAGCAACTAAAAATATCCAAAATAAAACCATAAAAACAGAAAATGTATAAAAACAAAATGAGAAGTCTAGTCAGTAGACTCTTCATCATCACTAAACACCAAATATGAGCCTGGATCAGCAGTAGGCAATGGGTTGTACTCAGGATCAATACCCCTGTCCTCATCCATAGCACCAGTATCAGCAGCAGCAGCAACAGTGGTCTCTGCGGTAGTAGCATCAACACCAGGCTGTCTCTCTGGAGTGGGTGCAACATGGGAAGATGTAGCACCATCAGCAGGCGTAACTCCATCCACATGATCAGCGTAGTGAGTCCGGGCCATTGCCTCAAAGGCTTCCTCCTCATCAGAATGAGGGTATACAGCAGGCTGGTAATCAATAACATCTAAGCCCTGAGCCTCACATATAGATTTCAACATCGTCACCATATATGTCTGAAATGAGTGCTGGCTGGACTGCATAAACCGGAGACGCCTGTGCAAATGTCTCATTCGGAAGTCAGTGTTCACCGTCCATTGCTCCCCTGACCTTAGCCTCTCTTCGAATTCATCATCACTCTGAGTTGTAGATTTCCTACCAGGAGTCAATCCTGTGACCTCCCCTCCTCCTATCTTCAATTGCTTTGTTATCATTGCGGCATCAATTGTAGGGTGCAATTTAGTTGGTGCCCCATTATCAGTAACATCTACACCAGCTTTCTGACAAAGCAACTGAATCAAGGAACAGTGACCCAAAGCAGCAGAGTCACTGTCAGAGTGAGCCATATCATAAATGCTGTCCTGAAGGAGAATAGGAAGTTCCACCTTCGCCCTTGTCATGATAGTGTGAATCAGGACAGCTCTCTTCAGGATAACCTCTGCCTGGTTGGAAGAGGGCATGACATTTGAGATTACAAAGTGAAACCAGACTCTAGCCTCACCATTTAAATGCCTCAACCAAATCAACTTGGGAGCAACCTTATCCTTGGTTAACTCCCAAGTTTCACCAGGTTTGGCTATAGTCTGCAAAATAGGCTCAGCTGCCCCCATCTTGGTCCAGGTGTCAAGGTTTGGGTCACTCCTCCTTGGTGGAATTTTAATATTATGCCAGTTTCTCCTGAACTCACAACTGGCATTGTGGATATAGTCACAGAACCTTATCTTCAGCAGCTTTTGGATGGTGTGAGCATCATACTTCACTTTCTTTCCCCTCACCCAGCTAGTGAAGGTCCTCTGGCCTCCTTGATCTCCATTAAATGCATTAGCAAAGAATTCCCTTGCTATGTTAGGACTGCTATCACCCAATATTCTTCCAAAAGTTGCCCAATCCCTGGTCTTCAGCTGAGACTGAAACTGGGGATATTCATCCTGTTCTAGAACAAATTTTCTTTCTCTAACAAATGGCCTCTTGGAAGTCTTGTCAGTATACCGTTTCTCATGTTCCTCACTTTTCCAAAAGTGAGCATCAAACTGTGGGGTAGGCTCAGCTCCAGTATCTCCTCCTTGATTCACTCGTGCTCGCTTCTTATATCTTTTTTTCCCTTTTGTAGCAGGAGCTGGTTGAGAAGGAAAAGACATTGTGCCTACACAACAAGAGAAAATCAGTCCAAATGTCAAACAATGACATATCATGAATCCAATTCCACAATTCCCAGGTTTAGAACTCTTGTAGTGGGGAATTTGGATCAAAACATGTATGAATTACAACCCTACAATGCCATAATGTAGACCCTCAATTTTGTATGAAACAGGGCCTGGGTGCTAAAACGGTCACACTGAGCGTTTTAGCGTCCTGGCCTTAAACGTGTGTAAAAACTGGACGGGCGCTAAAACGGTCACACTGAGCGTTTTAGCGCTAGACCTTAAATGTGTGTAAAAACTGGACGGGCGCTAAAACGGTCACACTGAGCGTTTTAGCGCCAGGCCAATTTTTGGGTCAGGCATTTCCACGAACACCTTGTGTGTGTGTACGCTGGGTTGTTGTTTGAAGACAACTGAGAACCAACACGCGCTGGATTTGTTGTCTCATTCCCAAAATACCAGTCAAAAGCAATAGTTCAGGAGAATAATACAAATAAAACTAAATCAACATGCAATCCTACGAATGATACAGGCAATCAACATGTGAAATACCCTAGAAAATGCCCAATAATTGCATGCTTCAGATATGATAAGTGATGGAGGGAAATGAGATGAGTTACATACCTTGATGTTGATGAGAGGATGTGGAAGAAACTACGAAGATGGATGATACAAATGTGAGATAAGGAGTGCGTTGTGGAAAACAGAGGCAAAGTATAAGACTGTAAGAGGAAAAGAGCAGAGGAACTCTGTTATATCAAATTAGTGACAGGGCGCTAAAACGTTGGCTTACCAGCATTTTAGCGTCCTTGTCCGGAGAAAAATGCACACTTTGTGCAACACAGCGCTAAAACGGTCAGACTTAGCGTTTTAGCGCTGTTGGCCAGAGTGCATGGATTGGTGTTGTCAGTGAACGCTAAAACGCTCATAATGAACGTCTTAGCGCGCACAACCAGAGAGTTTCATAATGATGGAACTCTTGGGACGCTAAAACGGTCAGGATTGACGTTTTAGCGCCCAGCACATAGCAAAAAATTTCTCTTTGATTTTTCAAAATTTTCCCCCATTTCTTCTTCATCTTATGGATATGGTATGAACATGGAATTACATACCTAGTACAGTGGGTTGCCTCCCACTCAGCGCTTGTTTAACGTCACGAGCCTAACGGGTATGATCTATTTTACCTCTAATAGAGCAACTGTCAGTAGTTGCCTATCCACAGCACTTCCAACATATAACTTCAATCGTTGACCATTGACTGTAAAACTTCTGTCCGAATCCAAAGAACTGATTTCTACAGCCCCATATGGTTTCATATCCTTTACCACAAACGGTCCAGACCATCTAGACTTTAACTTCCCTGGGAACAGCTTCAACTTGGAATTGAACAGAAGTACTTGATCCCCCACCTTGAAGTCTCTAGGTGTGATCTTCCTATCATGCCATAGCTTTGTCTTTTCCTTATACAAACTGGCACTTTCATAAGCAGAAAAACGAAACTCATCCAATTCATCCAGTTGTAATAATCTTTTCTGTCCCGCTGCTTTGGAATCAAAATTCAGATATCTCACAGCCCACAAAGCCTTGTGCTCCAATCCAACTGGCAAATGGCATGCTTTTCCAAACAGCAACTGAAATGGAGACATCCCAATAGGAGTTTTGAAAGCGATCCTATATGCCCATAAGGTGTCATCAAGTTTCTTGGACCACTGGGTCCTAGCATTCCCAACAGTCTTCTCCAATATTCTCTTCAATTCCCTGTTGGAAATCTCAACCTGACCACAAGTCTGTGGGTGATATGGAGTGCTTATTTTGTGCCTCACTCCATACTTAGCCAAGGCATACTCCACCATCCTATTATCAAAATGAGTGCCCCCATCACTCATGATAGCTCTAGGGACTCCATATCTTGAAAATATATTCTTTCTCAGAAAAGCAATCACCACCCTGGAATCATTGGTTGGTGTAGTTATAGCCTCAACCCATTTGGAAACATAATCAACTGCCACCAATATATACTTGTTAGAGTAGGAAGAAGGGAAAGGTCCCATAAAATCCATACCCCAAACATCAAAGATCTCCACTTCCTGGATATTGTTCAACGGCATTTCATGTCGCCTAGAAATATTCCCAGTTCTCTGACAGTTGTCACATGCCTCCACAAACTTCTTTGCATCCTTGTATAAAGTGGGCCAGTAGAAGCCACTCATCAAAACTTTTGCTGCAGTTCTCTCACCTGCAAAATGTCCACCATATGCAGAACCATGACAATGCCACAACACATCCTTCTGTTCTTCCTCTGGAATACACCGTCGGATCACACTATCTGAACATCTATAGAAAAGATATGGCTCATCCCAAATATACCTCTTAACATCATGCAGAAATTTCTTCCTCTGTTGCCATGTTAAATCATTAGGCATCAATCCAGCAGCTTTATTGTTGGCAAAATCAGCAAACCATGGTGGGGTACTGATAGATAAGACTTTATCCCCAACCATCTCTGTTCATCAGGAAACTCTTCTCTGATCACTACTCCCGGCCCTTCTTGAAGCTCTTTTTCTGTAATCCTGGATAAGTGATCAGCCACCAAATTTTCAACTCCCTTTTTGTCCTTGATTTCTACCTCAAACTCTTGCAACAGTAACAACCAGCGGAGCAATCTGGGTTTAGCATCCTGCTTGCTTAACAAATACTTTAAAGCTGCATGGTCAGTGTAAACAATAACTTTTGATCCTAACAGATATGGCCTGAATTTGTCAAATGCATACACAATAGCCAGTAATTCTTTTTCTGTAGTAGCATAATTCTTTTGTGCATCATTTAAGATCTTACTGGCATAGTAAATGACATGCAACAATTTATTCACTCTTTGGCCCAATACCACTCCTACGACATAGTCATTGGCATCACACATTAATTCAAATGGTAATGAAAAATCAGGTGCCATCTTGATAGGTGCAGTGGTCAACTTTTCTTTTAAAACATGAAATGCATGCAAACATTCATCATCAAACAGGAATTCTTGATCCTTAACTAATAACTTGCATAAGGGCTTAGCAATTTTTGAAAAATCTTTTATGAACCGCTTATAAAATCCTGCATGACCAAGAAAACTCCTCACACCCTTAACATTTACAGGTGGAGGAAGTTTCTCTATCACAGAAATTTTTGCCCTGTCCACCTCAATTCCATTCTTAGACACCTTGTGTCCAAGAACTATACCTTCTGTCACCATAAAGTGACACTTCTCCCAGTTCAAAACCAAATTACAGTCTTGACATCTTTTCAAAACAGAATCTAAATTCCCTAGACATACATCAAAATCAGAACCAAATACAGAAAAATCATCCATAAAAATTTCAATGCATTCTTCTATCATATCAGAAAAATGGAAAGCATGCACCTTTGAAATGTGGCAGGAGCATTGCATAAACCGAAAGGCATCCTCCGGTATGCGAATATTCCATATGGACATGTAAAAGCAGTCTTCTCCTGATCCCCTGGTGCCACAGCTATCTGATTGTACCCTGAATAACCGTCCAAGAAGCAATAGAAAGCATGTCTTGCCAACCTCTCTAGCATCTGATCCAAGAAAGGAAGTGGAAAATGATCCTTCCTGGTTGCCTTATTCAGCCTCCGGTAATCAATGCACATTCTCCAGCCAGTGATTGTCCTTGTGGGAATCAACTCATTGTTCTCATTTTTCACCACAGTCGTCCCCCTTTTCTTGGGCATGGTCTGCACAGGACTCACCCAAGCACTGTCTGAAATTGGGTAAATCATCCCAGCATCAAGCAACTTCACCACCTCCTTCCTCACTACTTCCTTCATAGTGGGGTTGAGTCTCCTCTGTGGTTTCCTTACTGGTTTGACCTCTTCTTCCATCAATATTTTGTGGGTGCAAAAGGAAGGATTAATACCCTTAAGATCTGAAAACTGCCATCCAATAACCATTTTATTCTTCTTGAGTACCTTAATCAACTTCCCTTCTTCCTCATCAGACAACATTGCATTAATGATTGCTGGATATGTTTGATCATCCCCAAGGAACACATACTTCAAATGTGAAGGTAATTCTTTAAGTTCTACCTTAGGTGCTCCTTTTGGAATGTCATCAATCTTCTTCTCAAGCTCTTCCACTTCTGGCTCTTCTTGGTAATCCTCTGTACCTGTCTCTTCTTCTGATCTTTGTTCCTTAACTGGGAATTCTTCTTTTTTATTCACTTCTTCCACAACCTCCTGTATCACATCCAATCTAAAACAATCCTCCACATCAACAGGATGCTTGATGATTTCAAATACATCAATTGTGACTGTTTCCTCATCCACCCTTAGCAACAACTTTCCTTGTTCAACATCTATCAAAGATCTTGCAGTTGCTAAAAAGGGTCTTCCTAACAATAAAAGACTTTCTGTATCCTCTTCCTCCATGTCAAGAATCACAAAATCCACTGGAAAAATAAACTTGTCTACCTTGACCAAGACATCTTCAACCACACCTTCAGGCCTCTTGATAGATCTATCTGCAAGATGCAGAATAAGATTGGTCTCCTTCAAAGTGTTAATTCCCAAAGGTCTACATACTGTCAACGGCGTCAAGTTTATACTGGCTCCCAAATCACACAATGCCTTTCCCACCTCCACATCTCCTATAGCAATAGAGATACTGAAGCTTCCTGGATCTTTCTTTTTTGTTGGAAGCTTCTTCTGGATTAGGGCACTACACTCTGCTGTTAGGGCCACTGTCTCACCATCAGTTAATTTCCTCTTCTTAGTAAGAAGATCCTTCATGAATTTTGCATAGTGAGGCATATTTTCCAGTGCTTCAGAAAATGGTATGTTAATTTGTAAATTTTTGAAGATATCCAGAAATCTTGCATAGTGCTGTTTCTGAATCTCTTTCTTCAACCTCTGAGGGTAGGGAACTTTAGCATAGGGAGATAAACTAACTGGCTGTTCTTTCTTGTCAGCCATCTTCTTCTTTTCCCACTTCATCATCTTTTGTGGGGAAGCATTTTTACCAACTTCTACCTCTCCTTCATTCTTATTGTCCTTCCATACCTCTTCTTTGTCAACTCCAACTATAACATCTCTAACAACTACTTCCTTCTCACTTTTCTCATTTCTAATTTTCTCTCCTTCATCATCAGAAACTACATCTTCAACCACAACCTCTTCTTCATTCTTTTTATTTTCCACCTTCTTTTTCCCTGGTTGAAGTACCAACCCACTTCTTGTCATAATTGCTTTACAATGCTCCTTAGGATTCACCAGTGTATCACTTGGAAATTTCCCTTGTGGTCTCTCTGATATCTGTCTTGATAATTGACCAATCTGGGTCTCCAAATTTCTGATTGATGCTTCCTGATTTCTGAAAGAAGTTCTGGTCTCCTGCATGAATGCAGTTGTCTCTTCCCTGAATGAAGTAGAACCCTGAATATAATCCTGAGTTGTCTTAGATAACTGAGCAAACACTTTCTCCCATGCAGCAGGATCACTTGACTGCTCCTTCATATGTGGTGGTGGAGGATGTAATGGTGGATTCAATTGGTGGTTGGAACTATAGCTGAATCCTAGGTGTTGATTCTTGTTTTTCCATGGTGGCATATAAACATTCTTTCCCTGATTGTTGTAGTTCCTTTGATTATTCTGATCATACCACACTCCATTCACCTCTGCTTGTTCTGATGATCCCCCATAATCACACTCCTCTGTCACATGGCCCTTGCCACAGATAGCACATACACTCTTTGTTTCCACAGAAGCTACCTTTTGTGAAGAGAGTTGCTTAATAAGGGTATCTAATTGTTGCTGCTGTTGTCTCTGTGTCTGCATCAGTTGATCATTCCTTGCCAACAGAGCATCATACCCATCCAACCTGATAATTCCTGTCTTTCTGTCAGCCACTGGAGCATTATCAAATTCTTGAGATGCTAATGACTCAAAGATATCCAAGGCTTCTTGAGGGGTCTTGGTAGTCAATGATCCACCAGCAGTGGCATGCACCAAGGTTCTAGTGTTAGTGGTCATTCCTTGCAGGAAGATTGCTGCTTGTTGCCATGCCTCAATTCCATGCTGTGGACATTTCCTTAACAAAGTCTTGAATCTCTCCCAAGCCTCATAAATAGATTCTGACTCTTTCTGCTTAAAGCTTGTAATTTCATCCTTCAACTTGGCCCTCTTGGATGCTGAGAAAAACCTTTGCAAGAACTTGGTTTGCAAATCATCCCAAGTTGTTATACTTCCTTGTGGCAATGATTGCAGCCATCTCCTTGCATCATCCGTCAGTGAATGAGTGAATAGTCTCAACAGAATTGCATATCTTGTGACACCATTTATCTTCACCGTATCACTCAACAATAGGAAGTTCTCTATGTGCAAGTAAGGGTCCTCCGCACTGGTTCCAGCAAACTGATCCTTCTGCACCAAATGTATCAAAGCAGGCTTCAATTCAAAGTTGTTGGGCTCCACTGTTGGGCGCACAACACTCCCAATTGGAGGAATCACTGCAGGAGTCATGTACTCTCCCAATGTCCTCTGTGGTGGTGGTGGTCTGTGATTCTCTGCCATTATATCTTCCTGATTAATCGTACTTGATTCACCAATTTCTTGCAACTGTCTCCTTTGCCTGGCTGCCCTTTTGTGCTTCCTCAATGTCCTTTCTAATTCTGGATCATACAACAACAAATTTGGATCAAGTGTACCTCGCATGTACCAGAATCAAAATTGACCAGAAACTTAACATAAACTAAAATACTGACAATAAAAGGATTCAATCTCAGAATTCTATAGTATCAGTTAGTGTTGAAAAACAAATTCCCCGGCAACGGCGCCAAAAAATTGTTGGACGTTTAGCAAGTGCACTAGTCGTACAAGTAATAAAATGATGAGTAAAGATCGTTCCCACGAGGAATTGTGTTCAAACACCAATATACCATAGAAAACTAATTTGAATCAAATAAGAGTTTGTAAAAATCATGAATAATTTGTCACCAGAAAATTGATTTTAAGTAATTTGACACAAAGTAAATATGGATTAGGAATTAATAAAAACAACAAGTAGTCAGAAAACAACTTTCCTCCATGATAACCCATATACAAATTGATCATATGATGAATTCCTTTCCATGTGATGTTAATCAACCTTTTACTTATCATCAAGATGTAATCCCTTACTACCCTGATAGATACATTAATCAGAAACCCCAATCCCTTGGTGATCTCTTTCTTAATACATGCATGAAATACTAAGGTTTTAAGATTACATCAGAATTCTAGCATCAATCCCTTGAGTACTAGAATTCTGATGTTGAGATTATCAAATACAGAAGTCATATAAACATCCCTGTTCTATACTACTTCTTTGATAGAAATAATTAACTCAGAAAATCTCAAATCAGCACATGAAAAATACTTCATCATATTAATCAAATCAACATAATATTATCATGGAGTTCCATTGCATTCAGACTACAAAGACTCTACTCAGACATGACTAAGGAATAAATAAGAGAAGAAGAAACAAACTTCATTTCCATGTTGAAAGTCTTCAATCTCCAAACTATTACAAGGAAATCCTAATACAAAAACTAAGAGAATTTAGAGAGAAGTCATACTAAGTTTAAGAGAGAGATAGAGTTCAGATCCCCCAGATTCTGATCTAAGTGTCAAGGCTTTTCCTTATATAGTGTTACAATTAAAAACAGAAAACTGATGTGGGCGCTAAAACGTCCATAAGTGGCCGTTTTAGCGTCCATGTTTTACGTATGCTTAACTGCTTTTAACTGATTTCAACGCTAAAACGTTAAGGAATGACCGTTTTAGCGTCCAAACTTGGTGAATGCTCAACTAACTTTAACTGACTCCAACGATAAAACGTTTGATTTGGACGTTTTAGCGGTGAAGACCAGAATCTTTTTCCACTTTAGGGCGCTAAAACGCATATTGCAGGCCGTTTTAGCGCCCAAGACCAGCAATTTTCCATCTTCTTAGTATAGCAGCACGCTAAAACGCTCTGTGTGGACGTTTTAGCGCTCATCACCAGCAAGTTTTGGCCTCTTCCTGTAACAGGGCGCTAAAACGCTCAGTGTGGACGTTTTAGCGCTCAACACCAGCAAGTTTTGGCCTCTTCCTGTAACAGGGCGCTAAAACGCTCACAGTGGACGTTTTAGCGCTCAACACTTAGGCAATTTTTCTCCTCTTGAGCTCCAGAATCTTCTTCCTTCTCCAGTTGTCTTTCAAGCTTGCTTTCCCTACAAGAATCATACAAATTTCCAATAAAGCTCTTGAACTTGTAATTGAGGACATCTTAGGACATTAACCTTGTTTTTCATCATTTAATCACACAATTTGATCCTAATTCCTGCTAAAAACCATGATGAACTAAGGGTTCATCACAATTCCAAAACAAAATAAAGTAAGGGTTTCAAAAAAAAAAAAATCCAGACCCAAAGTCAAAATCAGACTAAACCAATATGTAGTGACTGATTTGATGCAGTAGAGAAGATGAAGCTCAACAACAGCTGACAGCGTGGTGTGTCCTAGCACCGATCGAAATGGAGGCTGATGAACAATAGCGCAACTGTCGATAAGGAGCGTGGTTCGAGATGATGAACAACAATGCAACTTATGGGGACCAAAAGCTATAGTAGCTGTTCCGGATAGCCCAACGCCTAAGCAGCCCAGTTGCTCAAGCCCAACCCCTAGCTCCAATCCAGGGCTGACGCGGACCCTCACATCCCCCAACATTGCGACGCATCCAAGGGAAACACCAAAATGTTTCACCTAGGAACCTCAACCCTCAAAGGAGACCGTCACAGGCACCATAAAGAGAAACTGCCCCTTTACCCAGTACTGACATCTCCAGACGCAGAAGGCGCAACGCTGCAACAACAACAGCGCCTGCCACGCCTAACACTGCCACCGTGGGGTGAATCCCAAGGAGGGTTGACCTCCTCCTCACCAACCCACATCATTTTCCCTATAAATAGCCCCCTTGCCCCTTGGGCACACGAGGAAGAGACATTATGTATTGTAATTCTACCCATTTACTTTGAGTCATATAATCCTTTAATTATCCATTGTTGATCGCTTGCTTATACTTGGCACAGTACCTCCTAGCCTGGTCTGTACCTGAGCTAAGGGTATTCTCCATACAGTGACTTATCCCTGAAGGGAACATAGTGGGCTTATAGATCCCAACGGTACAGTAGCAAATGGGAAGAAACGATCGACAGTCTCACAGCCTCACAGGGAAGTTTGTGGGTACGATTGTTTGATAGAGTAAAGGAGAAATATGTTGCAGTGAGAACGGGAAAATGACTAAAATAGTTAAGGGAATTACCCTATTAGAGAAAATAAATTTTATTAAAACAATTGTTAAAAACTACAAGCCAGCCTGGAGGCTCATAGGCCAATCTTTGCAAAATAGGCCTGATTTTAAAAGAGGCTTTGTAATTAGCTCAATCCTGTTTTATTTGTTAAACAGGCCGAGCCAGAGGCCCCTGATAAGCCACCTGGCCCACTTACACCCCTAAGTCCATGTGAACGGAAGCAATAGATGAGGAATGCTTTTCTTTGGGAAAGAAAATGTGCATTCTGACAAATGTAGTTTACTTTTTCTTATGAGTATTATTTGTTGTTGAGATATGTAAAATCATCAATGTAGCCTCACCCAATAGCTTAAGCTTTTGGGTTGAATTAGTTCTTTACATGGTATCAGAGCTTCGTGTCCCGGGTTCGATCCTCGCCGCCTCCCACTTTCTTTCAAGTGGAATTTATTTGTTCGCACAGGTAGGTGGGCCTGTGCATTGTCCACCCTTCAAGCCCAGTGGACTCTCGTGTGAGGGGGCGTGTTGAGAAATATAAAACCATTAATGTAGCCTCACCCAATAGCTTAAGTTTTTGGGTTGAATTGGTTCTTTACATTTGTGATAATTGTTATTAAACGGATAGTAAGACTACTTTAACAACAATATTAATTAATAAATAATAAATACACATAGCCATCTCATTCCATATTGCATTTGCTCCTTCATCAAACTCCAAAGGTCTTTCATGCAACATTCTTTCATTTCCTCTTTAAGCTTCCACCATCTTATCCTTGAGTTCTGGACCCTCTTCCTCATTGTAAGTACTTTGTTGAACCGAACGTCCAAGACTACCAGCTTATGTTGCGTAGCAACACACTCTCCAAGGTAAACCTTACAGTCAACACTAGAAGTTCTATCTTCTCTTCTAGCCATAAAGAAATCAAACTGACTAAGATTTTGGCCACTATGATATGTGAATAGATGTGACTCCTTTTTTCGAAAAAAGGTGTTCGCTAGCATCAAATTGTAGGCTAGTGCAACATTCAAGATATCTTCTCCAGTCTCGTTTCTCTTCTCATAGCCAAAACCTCCATGAATTCTATCAAAACCTCCATTGCTTTTACTAACATGACCATTTAGATCTCCTCCTAAGAAAATCTTCTCCTCTCATGGTATCCGCCTCAACACCTCCTCCAAGTATTCCCAAAATTGGATCTTATCATTTGGTTGCAATTCAACTTGCAGTGCATACACACTGAGGACATTCAAGATTAAATCACTCACTACAAGCTTAACCGGAATAATCATGTTTCCTTTCCTTTTGACGTCAATAACTTTATCTCTGAAACTTTTATCGATCATAATTCCAACACCATTTCGACTCTTGTTTGTACCTGTGTACCATAACTTGAAACCAGTTCCATCCACTTCCTTGGCCTTTTCTCCAACTCACTTAGTTTCCTGCAAGCAAACAATGTTCACTTTCCTTCTAGGAAAAACATCTGCTAACTCTCTTAATTAACCTGTTAAGGTTCCTATGTTCCAGCTTTCCAATCGCATCCTTAACCCCTGGGCTATACTTGCCCGCCACGCTTGCCCATCTACGCGTTGGAACCCTGACATACTTCTCACCAAATCCGGGTGAAGACCTGGCGCCTTGCCTTGAGGCAAAGACCCTAACTCATTTATCACTACAATCGGGCCCCGATGCAACGCCTTGCCTTGTGGCAAGGGCCCTAGCCCATTCTTCGCTACACCCGGGGCCCAATGCAACGCTTCACTATGAAAGGTACGCCCCAACGAAAAATCATAAGGGTTCATCTCATAAATATAGCTGCTTTTTATGATCGATTCGTTACACCTGACACCAACCCTCCTCCTTTATCCTGGCTTGGGACAGACCATGCATGCAAGCATACGTAGGCGGAGTTAAATTTATCTCCTATACACACACAAAAATGTATAAGACTCATGTGAATCCATATAAGGAAAAGAGAGAGAAAGAGAACATGAGTCTCACATATTTTTATGTGTGTACGAGATAAATTTATCTCCTATTTCTACAACATGAAAAACATTAAACCCATTAATTAATCCATAATTAAATGCAGAAAAGGTTTGATATAAAAAAAACCAAAAAAAATGTAGCAAACAAAAATAAAGAGAAAAAAGCTTTCCGAAGCCTTTTTTTTTTTTTACTCAAACATGTTACTTCCAATTTACAAAGAAAATGCTTTATCACTCCACCGGTTCTCTCATAAACAAAGTATTAAGAGCAAACTAAAAGAAAATTGCATGCTTATCACTTCAAACTATCATTCAGAATTCCAGAAATTACTTAGCTTTGCTCGTTGTTGTCCATCCATGCAAGAAAATACAAAAGCATTTGCAGAAATAATATTTATTGACATTACACTACTAATTATTTAAAACATGCACTCGTCAAATATTTCATCACCAACACAAAGCACAAAGTATATTTTCCATTCTAAGCCATTGATGAAAATATCTTTTCAACAACTGATCCCTTATTCACTTCCTGCAAAACAAGACAAGGTATCATCAGATGAATCATTTCCCTATAAAGATACAAAATCACAATTATTGTAAAGGTCATGCCAATGTATTGCTTGTGACAAGAATACAAAATTATGTTGAAAATCTACCATGTTATTCAAGAGCTTTTTATAATCAAGTTTATGCAAAAGAAAGCTGAGGCCTGTTAAAACAGAACGCCAGAAAACCTCTGTTCATTTAGGCAATATGATCAAATTCCCCCTTCAGAAGCCAAACCAAGAAGGGAGTCGTTACCACTGTTGACTTTCCACAATAGCTTTCTCATTTTGAATCATAAAAACATGAAAGCATAAGGATGACATACTGCAAGGAAAATAAAACAAAAATTTAAAACTTGAGAGTATTTCATAAAACAAGAAATTCAAATTCTGCATTGTCTTTTGAAATGAAATTTTCATACTGTTGAACTTTCGTGATAGCTTTCTCATTTCCAACCATAAAAACATGAAAGCATAAGGATGATATAATGCAAGGAAAATAAAACAAAAAATTAAAAATTGTTATTTATTCCCCTTTTTAGAGTATTTCATAAAACAAGAAATTCAAATTCTGCATTGTATTTTAGAAACGAAATTTTCATACTGAGAGATTGAAAATTCAAGGTTATTCCCATTTTCTTTTCAGACAACCATTCAGAAAATTTAACAAATACTGAATCGAAGCTCTGAAGTATATATACTTCATCAGTGAAATGGTCACTCTTAATGGCAACAGGCTCGGACCCAAAACACTTTCTAGATGATCTAGCATATGTTGGCAAATTGGATGAAGAGGAAAAAAAGTAGTCCCAATTCTAGAAAAAATTAGTATTCTCCATAATGATCCCCAAATTACTCTACAAGAAGTTTTTTTTATTGTTTTATAGAGTAAGAGGTATTCTTGTTTTGTAATGTTCAGAACAGAAAGGGAAAAAAAAAAAAAAAAAAAGAGCTCCTCTTTTGTTAAGTTCACAACAGAATATAGTTTCTGTTTGCAAAACCAAAGTCAGAGTTTCATAATTAGATAATATCCAGTACTATCAAATTTGACTTGGAAAACACTATGGCATCACCTGATGGGTTTTACTAACTATTGGAATGAAAGGAAAGGAAAGCACTGTTGTAATTTGAATGAACCAAAATATTATGACAAAATGAAATGAACATTTTCCCACTATATAGTACAAAGTTTATTATACGAAGATACTATAAATCTATGTTTCATATGAAAACCATGGAACATGTGTTGTTGGAACTATTGGATTTATGCGGAAGTGATTTAAGAACTAGTGTATTAGTATGCTTACCGAATCATCATCGTCTCACAAACACGGCATACCTCTTGGAATGCAGATCTTTGAGCAACCTCCTTGTGTGTAAAGTTGTCTGCTTTACAGCACGATCAATCTCCCTAAATCTGGCTAGTGGTAGATCTTCCAGACTATCTCTCAAGGAGAATAGGATTGGTGTGTGGGCATTTTCTCATTATCATAGAGATGACCTTACCTCGGCCTCTACAACCACCAAAGTAAAATATATATGGGTTCCAAGAAATCCTAGCCCTAAACTGAACGGGCTCTAGATTTTTTGAACTCTTCTTACACACTAGGCTCTATTGGGCTTTAGTGAAAGAGCAAAACCCAACATAAACATCACTTAATTAATAGGCTAATAGCCAAAGCATATTCCAGCTTGAGTTTACGCATCCACAAGCATGTTAGTTTACTTTGTTCTCACAGAAGGTATACCAGATTACTTTGCAATTAAACTGCATTATAGTCAAGTCTAATATGCCTCCTTAATCTTCACGGAGTAATTAGATAAAAGAACTCTCAATCTGCAATGTAATTTCCTAATTTAATTCTTCATTGGCAGAACTAACAATAATTAATTAGTGAAGATGCACCAGCCTATTAATAAAAATAATTCTTGGATAAAATTCGATGCATTCTGACAATGATAAAATATTGATACATTATTAATTTTAGTGATTAATAATGTATTAATGCTTCAGAAAACCTTTGGCAGATTCCTTTTGGCTGCCCCAATGGTACAATATTGCTCTAGAATTCTCTTCTTCTTCCTCTTCCACTTCCACTTCTTCCTCTTCAACCAACCAATTGTATGGAAGCTGGATTTCAGGACACAAGCTGCTTTCTTTTACATTCTTAAGGACAAAGGGGAGTTCTTCTGCATGCACATCTTTGTTGACTAGCATGCGTAACCCCCATTTCTTAATCATCAGACCTGGGCGGGCTTTAAATGTGATACGCGCTCCTGTTTTTACAAAATGGCAGTGCTCCCGAGAGATATAGATTATCCAAAGATATTTTGAGCCATCAATCTTGTTCAGTTCCAAACTGAGTGGCAAATCGAAGCATTCTTCCGTGAATTCACTTTCAAAAGAAAGATAAAAAGGATGTGGTAGTGACAAGGAGGACGAATCTGGAGAACCAGACATTGCATTATGATTGTTTACCTCAAATGCTACACAAAAGGCAAAACCATTCCAGTTGTCATCCGCATCAAAATCTACAATCCTTTTTATTGAAGCCTCATTAAATTGATGCCTGAGCCCTGAACCACGGAGGAAGACTATGATCTGATGAAGAATCAAAAACTTCACATTCCAAAGGAATAACAATATCAAAGCCACATCGGAAGTGTCGGGGTTCCTTGTACCAAACAAAAAATCACGTAGGTATATTAGAGCTAGAGAGAGATAGTGGAAGGAAAGGCATGCTAAGTGCGTACCCTAACCAACCTTCTATATGGGCTGTCAAAAATATACATGTAATTCTGATATATGATTACTAATGAAATTGAGAGTATACGCACCTTGATTAGCCATTGAAGCCACTCAAATGCAGGGTGCAACAACCACTTACAAGCAACCAGGTTGGGGCAATCAAAAATATATAATCCAGACCTATGATCACGAGATCCGGATACCGCTATAAAATAGCGTCCCACTAATGAATCGTTTCTACACAGAATCACACGCCAAGGTAAATTTTGAAGCTCATGGCAATGCGCCAAGTTTAAATATGCTAGCCTTCCAAGCCCCCAGATGGTAGAAGGTAATGAAACAAAGTTGTTTCCCTCTAGATTTAGTCTTTCTAAACACTTCAACGTTGCAATAGCATTAGGTACATGACTTAGATTGCAAAAGCCTAAATCTAGAAGAATCAAAGCCCGAAAGTGCATAGAAAGATATAAAGACGACCATCCCGGGGGAAGTTTTATAAGTTCAGAGCAGCCATGGAAATCTAGAATTTTAAGAGATTGCATGGTGTAAGCCTCAGAGGGTACACTCGCAAGACTTGTGCAGTCTCTACAACTCAAGAATCTAAGCTTTTTACAAGTCACAATTGATGGATGAACCGCAGATAAACTGACACATTGATCAATATCAAGGTACTCAAGATTCGATGCCCCTGTAATATCGAGGTTTTCAAGTTTTGTGCAACCAGAGAGCTCCAGAACTTTCATAGAACTTAATTTGGAGGGACTGCCAAAATCAAGGACAACCAGATTGCTACAGTTTTGCAAACTCAAGAAAGCAAGTTTACTCAAAATTCCAATTGATGGATGGACATGGCGTAGGTTTGTACATCCCGAGAGATCTAACCGCTCAAGTTCTGGAATCCCATCAAAGATTGGAGTTTCCATAAGATTTTTAGAGTTGCTTAAATCTATCCTTTTTAAAGAGGGAAGATCCTATGAAAAGAGAATTAGCAAATACTAATTAGAATGTTGTATCAAAGCTTGAATTTCATTCATTGATTTACTTTGGCATGTAATCAGAATTGGAGTCAAAAGATTTATTTATAAAAAAATAAATATTTTACTAAGTTTAGTGCATTAACATGGGAAAGTAATATTCAAGAATAGTTCATTATGTACAAATATTTTAAAATCTGACCCAATCATGTCCAGACTTTTCAAATGATTTATTAATAAATAATTAAAAAATTGTAAAAAATAATAATAATTTTACATTCAAAGTTTGTCAAAATCATTTAATTTTTTTAGTATTTCCAAATATTATGATTTACTATAATTTAAAAGTAACAAAATATTATTTTGAAAAAAAATGCACCTCTCACACACATATCTCATTTTTATAGAGCTCTTTCAAAAATTTTAAACATAATAATTTTTTAAGTGAATTTTCATTTGAATTTTTAATTTAAAAATTATTAAGGCACCATAAAATTTATAAAAAATAAAGCACTCATGCTTAAAAAATTAAAAAATTATGTTCATTTTAAAAAATAAAGACTTTTAAGTAAATTATATTCATTTTGAATTTTTAAAATTAATATTCCATTATAGAATTTCAGAATCTCCAACTATCGTGCCACTTCTTTTGAAAAATAACTAATCATTATTGTTCCCATTATTTCTTAACAGCAATAAAAAAAAAAATGAAAAGCAAAATCATTAAAGTACCTTGCAGCCGTCCCACAGTCGTTGTACGATGCTACTACGCATATTCAATTCAACAAGACGATAGGGCTCAAAATTGGATGGCAAAGAAGTGAAAGGGTAACCGCTCCACATAAGATACTCGCCTGAGGGCATTCGGAAACATCTTTTTGATCAAGAACTATAGCTTTAACCTTGTCTGTTCCCTAAAAAATATAAGAATAAACATGTTTTGAAAAATGGAAAAAATGAAATCACTTGAATTAACTGAACTTATTTTTTGATAAAAATAAAACCTTGAGTAAATATCTTGTTTGGTACTTGGCAAATTTCATGATGACTGCTTTGGTCCCTAGCAAATAAAAAGGCTATTTGTGGTCCTAAAAAATTCAAAATGGACCCATTTAGTTGAAATCGTGATCTCTCACAAATTAAAAGACCCACATTAGTCCCACAAAAGAACTAAAATGAATCCACTATAAATTTCTTAGGGACCACAAATAGTCTTTTTATTTGCTATGGACTAAAGCTAGAAACTAAAACGGACATCATAAAATTTGCTAAGTACCGAAAATGATATTTACTCTAAAACCTTAATTGTCTATGAATATATATCTTTATTAAATAATTAAAATATTAAAACTTTCTTATGAAAAAAAAAAAAAAGGAAGATCAAGGAATTCAAATAGTTGTTACCGTTTTTGTCATCAACACATGATGGAAATCCAGGTAAAGCCACACTCTACTCCATAATCCTGGTTCTTGGGGAAATTGTTGCCGAACAATATGCTTCCCCAATTCTTGCAACATTTCATGCATATGAATTTTCTCATTTTTAATGATTATGAGTGATGTCTCAATCAGTCGTGGAATTCCAATGTGAGGGTGTAATTTACAGGCATCTAGAATTCGCTTTACATAATCCACTCTCTCCCCTTCAAAGAAACAAGCAATGTGCAGGAATATTTCTTTCTCCTCATCTTGTAGTCCATCAAGACTTAAATAAAGCACATCCATAATATTTTTGTCTGGATTCTTCTTCAATCTATTCAAGGCGTCTATCCACTGGGGACCATCTCGGGTACACAAGAGAGAACCCACAACACTAATTACTAATGGAAGGCCTTGAGCATATTCTAGTATCTTAGGGATCAGCTCTACAAAATTACTGCTTGAATCATCACTTTTGAAGGCTTTTCTGCATAAAAGTTGACAGGCGTCGTTATCTTTCATCAGTTGAGCCTTATAAACTTTATCCGCTCCATACACGGTAAGAATATGCTCATCCCTAGTGGTTACAATCATTCTACTTCCTGCGCGTAGCAATTTAGGATTTATACGTAATTCTTGTAATTGCTTTAATTGATCAACATTGTCAAGAACTACTAGGACCTTTATTTTCTGTAGCCTATTTCTTAGGCTTGCTGATATTTCGGAAGGACTGCATTTATCTAGATCTTCTTTTAGAGTTTGACGAAGAATTTGTTTCTGCACGGAAACAGCACCACCATCTCTATAAATTTTGCTTACGTCCTCAATAAAACAGCAAGCTTCGAACTGATAAGAGATTCTATCATACAAAGCACTAGCAAGAGTTGTTTTTTCCTATTCCACTCATCCCGCAATTTCCCAAAACTCGAAATTTATCCTCCTCCTCGGAGCTTAATTTTAAAAAGCTCTCTAATGTTGCTACACATGGTTGCATCCCAATAACGTCGTCAACAAACCCTGAGAATTTATGACCCAATATATTTATTACCTCGTGAACAATATTTTCAATTTCTTCAAACTCTGGCCTGAAAGAGAGAGGAAAAAATAAGATCATTAAATTATAAATTGAAAAATTAAGGAGAGAAAAAAGGGTAGAAATTCATTTTAGGATAACATATTAATGGATATAAATTTGTTGTTAACCAGAAACTCATATTTAAAAATAAAATAAAATAACCATAGTACTCACTTATTCCTCACATCCCAACCAGCTAATCCTGCCAAATCCGACATAGCTTCCTCCCATCGATCAACCTTGTCTTCATCTTGTTCAAATCTCTTAGTGTGTAAGAGAAAGGCATCCTCGTACACCCCATTCTGTTTTTGTTGAAATATGATATTTAAAATTCAAAATAGAAATTAGTTGTGATCTAAGTTGTTGTTTACTGTTATGTATATTTGGTTTGTTTGTAACAAGATGAGATCAGGTTGTTTAGGATAGTTTCCTTCTTAGTAGCAAGTTGTTGCTCTGTTTTGTATTTATATGAAATCCCTCACTGAGGATGAATACGATTGAATAGATGAATTCACCATTGATACAAGTTCTAACATGGTATCAGCCTAACCTTTAAACACTACACAGATCCCCACCCATTGTTTTTTTTCGTATCCTCCTCTCACAACCCATTACTGTTCATCCATCCAGCCCAACCCAAAACATTACTCTCTTCATTTGTCCTCCTTCTAAATGGAGAACCCGAACCATAACACTGCAAACTCCGACGCCGCCATCCCTGTCCCTCCTACCCAGCCACCAAATCCCATCATCATCAATCAAGATTCCTCCTCCTTCCCTGTGTCTATCATCCTTGACGAAACGAATTATCCTCTATGGTCCCAACTAATGGACATGCGGATCGGGGCCCGCAACAAGACCGGTTATCTCACCGGAACGCATCCGAAACCCCCCCAAGACGATCCCACCGTCGAAGCATGGGTCACCGAAAACAAACGGGTTAAGAGTTGGCTCATCGATTCGATGAGTCCTTCCCTCATGCCCCGTTTCTTACGATTGGAAACCGCCTCTGAGATTTGGGAGGCTTGCAAACGGACGTACTACGATGCATCCGATGAAACGGTTCTATTCGAATTAAACCAGAAATCCTTCACAACGAAGCAGCAAGGGCGACCTCTGGCAACGTACTACAACGAACTTCTTGCAATCTTCCAAGAAATCGACCACCGAACGCCATCTCAAGCTTCTACCGTCGCTGGTGTGGTTCACCTCCACTCCACCATGGCTCGTCTCAGGGTGCACATTTTTCTCAGCGGCTTGGACCCTGACTTTGCTCACCTACGAGGGGAGATTCTTCGAAAGGAGCCAAAACTCGATCTTGAGGGCTCCTATGCTTTTGTTCGTCGCGAAATCACCCAACGTCAGACCATGGATTCTGCTCGTCTCCCGCCAGACTCCACTGCACTACTCACAGTTCCTGCCTCTGGCCCCTCCAAAACTCGCAAGCAAACCTCATCAGCCAAACATACTCAGTTCTCGTGCACTTATTGCGGGACGACTGGACACTCTAAACAGCGCTGCTATGAGCTAATAGGGTACCCCGAATGGTGGGACTTCAACAAACAGCCGCGCCGGAAGCCTTCCACTGCTGCAATTGCCACCGCTTCTCCTGCCTCTGCACCGCCCATCTCCCCTGCAGCCTTGGTTGCTCACCAAGGTCCAATTGGTAACCCTTTTGCTTTTTCTACATTGTCTGGAAACCATACATGGGTAATTGACACAGGTGCATCGGACCATATGATTAGAAATTCCTCTGACTTGCATAATTGCCAACCCTCAACTTTGCCTTTCATATCCACTGCAAATGGAAACACATCACCCATTACTGGCCAAGGGTCCCTTTCCCTCTCTCCCTCGTTATTCCTGGACTCTGTATTAGTAGTCCCCTCTTTAGAATTTAATCTCTTATCTGTTTCCCGAATTACTACTTCCTTGAATTGCACTGTTTCTTTTTGGCCTGATTTTTGTGTGTTTCAGGACATCTCAACCCGGATGACAATTGGTTATGGAGTTAGACATGGAAAGCTCTATTTTTTGGATTTAAGTCACGGCTCTATTCCCACTTATGTCAAGTCGTTCAATACCACTGCTGTCGATCAAGCCTCTGCCTCTGTGTGGTTATGGCATCGTAGATTAGGACATCCCTCATTTCCCTACTTACAAAAATTGTTCCCCAATTTATTTTCGCTTTTGAATAAAACAAATTTTCAGTGTAATATCTGTGAACTGGCCAAGAGCCATCGTGTTCCCCACCCTCCAAGTATCAATAAAAGTCAGGTTCCATTTCAGGTTATTCATTCGGATGTTTGGGGTCCCTCTCGGGAACCCTCCTTGTCTCAAGCACGTTATTTTGTTACTTTTATTGACGAATGCACAAGAATGACTTGGGTCAGTATTTTAAAACAAAAAAGTGAGGTTTTTACTGTTTTTAAACGCTTCCACTCTATGATTTTCACTCAGTATCAATCTCGCATTCAAATCCTACAAACTGACCATGGAACCGAATACACACATCACAATTTTAACTCTTTTTTGCTTGACAATGGAATCAAACATCAAAAATCCTGCACATATACTCCACAGCAGAATGGCCTAGCTGAAAGGAAAAATAGGCACTTGCTTGAGGTTGTTCGAGCTTCTCTCTTTGGTATGCAGGTTCCTAAACGGTTTTGGGGAGAGGCAGTCCTCTCCGCTGCATATCTTATTAATAGGACACCCTCTAGTGTCCTTGGTTTCCAAACTCCTCAACAAACACTTGAATCCTTCTTTTCCATCCCTCATATTCCAAATTTAGAACCACGGATTTTTGGTTGTAGTGCCTATGTTCACACTCCTAAACCCTTACGTCACAAATTAGATCCTTGTGCTACTAAGTGTGTTTTTGTAGGATACTCTGACTCTCAAAAAGGATACAGATGCTTTGATCCAGTTCTACACAAACTACATGTTACAATGGATGTCTCCTTTCACGAATGGGAACCTTTTTTTTCAGGGGGAGTCCTTAGTCCTTCCCCTCAGGGGGAGACACCATCTGATGATTATCTTGGAGGAGAAGTACTGTTACAATTGAGTCCTCACTCAAACTCACATCCTACAGCCGAAACTACATCTGAGGCAATCCATCAAGACACCATAATGAATTCACAAGCTGAAACTCCACTTCTAACTCCAATAGCCGAAGCTGCATTCAGAGATGTTCCTGAACAGCAATCCGGAGGTACTTTTGAACAACAACCGATTCTCATTGAGGTAATATCTGAACCAAATACTCTTCTTCCTTCTATTTCGAATGTTCCTGACAACACCATTCCTGAACCTCCTCCTTCTTCTGAACCTTCTACTCGGCATTCCCTAAGACCAACCAAAGGAATCCCAAAAAAATTGTATGAACCAGATCTACAAGCTAAGGCAAAGTATCCTATTAACAATTATGTTTCAACTCACAGGTTATCTAACTCATATGCCCTATCTGTAAACCAATTATCTACTGTATGCATACCTAACAATGTGCAGGAAGCTCTTGAAGATCCTAAGTGGAGAGAGGCCATGAACATTGAAATGGAGGCATTGGAAAAAAACTCAACCTGGGAGCTTGTTTCTCTACCTAAAAACAAGAGAACAATTGGTTGCAAGTGGGTGTATGCTGTAAAACTGAGAGCATATGGTAGCATTGACAAATATAAAGCACGACTAGTAGCAAAAGGATTCACCCAAAAATATGGCATTGACTACCAAGACACCTTTGCTCCGGTAGCCAAGTTGAACACCATTCGTATCCTCCTTTCCCTTGCAGCAAACAGAGATTGGCCCCTCAAACAGTTTGACGTAAAAAATGCATTTCTGAATGGAGATCTCAAGGAAGAGGTGTATATGGATATACCACCTGGAAGTAATACACAGCCAGAAAGGGAATCAAAGGTTTGCAGATTGAAAAAGGCACTGTACGGCCTTAAGCAGTCTCCTAGAGCTTGGTTTGGGAGATTTTCATCGGTCATGAAGAACTTTGGGTATAGTCAAAGCAATGCGGACCACACCTTATTCATAAAACGTCAAAATGGAAAGATCACAGCCTTGATTGTGTACGTGGATGACATGGTGCTCACTGGGGATGATTTGGAAGAAATGAAAAAATTGGAAAAACACTTGAACACTGAGTTTGAAATGAAAAACTTGGGAGAACTCAAGTACTTCCTTGGAATTGAGATCTCAAGATCAGAAAAAGGTATCTCACTTTCCCAAAGGAAATATATTTTAGATCTTCTCACAGAAACCGGAATGTTGGACTGCAAACCAATCGAAACTCCTATGGAAATGAATCACATGTTAGGCATCTATTCTGACCAAGTAGCTGCTGATGTGGGAAGATATCAAAGATTAGTAGGAAGATTAATCTACTTATCCCACACTAGACCTGATATTGCATATGCAGTAAGTGTGGTAAGTAGATTCATGCATTCCCCTAGTAGTGATCATATGGCTGCAGTGGTTCGGATCCTAAGATATTTAAAAGGAACAGTGGGAAAAGGGTTACTGTTTAAGAAAAACAGCACATCCTCCATTGAAGGCTATAATGATTCAGATTGGGCAGGTGACAAAACAACTAGGCAGTCAACCTCAGGATACTTTACATTTGTGGAAGGGAACCTTGTCACTTGGAAAAGTAAAAAACAAAAGGTAGTTGCGCGATCAAGTGCAGAAGCAGAGTATAGAGGAATGGCACAAGGAGTGTGTGAGTTGCTTTGGATCAAACGAGTCCTACAAGATCTCGGGTTGTTTCAAGATCAAATTATGAACTTACATTGTGACAACAAGGCTGCCATAGAAATTGCTCATAATCCCATCCAACATGATAGAACCAAACATGTTGAAGTTGACAGACACTTTATAAAGGAAAAGCTAGATGAAGGCACAATTCACTTTCCTTTCATTAAGTCTGAAAAACAACTCGCTGATGTTCTCACCAAGGAAGGATCAGTAAAAACGTTTCAAGAATCAATAGATAAGTTGGGAATGATTGATATTTTTGCACCAACTTGAGGGGGAGTGTTGAAATATGATATTTAAAATTCAAAATAGAAATTAGTTGTGATCTAAGTTGTTGTTTACTGTTATGTATATTTGGTTTGTTTGTAACAAGATGAGATCAGGTTGTTTAGGATAGTTTCCTTCTTAGTAGCAAGTTGTTGCTCTGTTTTGTATTTATATGAAACCCCTCACTGAGGATGAATACGATTGAATAGATGAATTCACCATTGATACAAGTTCTAACAGTTTTTGTACATGAGATGGATCCACATCATAGAAAATTGGGAAAACAGTTTGTTTCAAATTTATACGGCATTCATTTATAGAAGCCATTTCATCCAAACACCATGTTGAAGAAGCATAATCTGGGGAAAAGACAACGATAGAAACCCGTGAATCTTCAATTGCTTGTAAAAGCTGTGATTTAATGGGTTCTCCTTTCCCGAGCCGTTTGACATCCTTAAAGGCAAAAAGACCTTTCCTGGAGAGATGAGCAAAAAGATGGTCAACAAAAGAGTTGCGAGTATCACTACCTCTGAAACTGATAAACACATCGTATTTACAGATCCGCGGAGATGACGTGCTGCTTTGGATGTTACCCGAATCCATGTAAGAACTGGAAGTTGTAGCTGTGCGGATCCGCTTTGGATTACGGGATGATGGGCTGCTATTGGAATCCATGGCCCAAAAAAGTCGCAGGAAAAAGGAACTCCGAGGGAGTAAAGTAATATCTTTGATATGAAAACGAATCTTATTAACCTTGAAAACTCACCGCAAAGCCACTTGAAGAACGGTTCTCACTGTTCGGAGAGAATGAACGGAAGCTCCCTTGGTATTTTGGGACTTTGACCAAAATAACACACTTTGAATAATATTTTACCGGTATGCCACGGTTTATTTCGAATTTTTCAAAATGCCACGTCGCAATCCCACTACATCACCATCACCAAGCGAGATTGTAAGATGATACGTGGCGGTCAACCATGGAGCCCCATTCTCGCTTATCTCACAAGCTAGAATGACTTGTCAATCAGATACTGAAAAGTTCTCCACGTGTCATGTTCCCACCATTCGTGCTGGTCAGACCAGCTAGAATGGTACACATCGTACAACCTCCTGATGCATATTGGATGCGTGGCTGCTTCTCCTTATTCACGCTTGTTAGTAAAGCGGGATATGTACAACGGTGGATCTATATAATCTCACTCCCAACCCCACCACTCACCCATCACTTTCATCTTTTCTTCTTTCCAATATTCTTTTCTTCTCTCAAAACTCTCTCTCTCTCCGCGGACCACAGCTACATTGCAAGGTTAGTTTATATTTAATTTTTTTTTCTTTTAATTATCAGCATGTGTATTGTAGTAGTTATAAGTTAATTTTGTGTTGTAGTTAAATATTAGAATTATTAAATTAGTTTAGTATTTAATTTTGATATTGTTGTTAGTATTAGCATTTGTTAATAAAAAAGTATAGGATAAACATATAATTATTTTTTTATTATATAAATTAGGAGAATAAGTAAATTTTAGGTTAGTTAATTTTTTAATTAGTAATTAGGATAGTAATAATTTTATATTGTTGTGATTATTAGGATTTATTAATAAAAAAATTATAGGATCAAAGACATTGTTAATGTTAATATTAATATTTAGTTAAATATTATTTAGGGATTTTTAATTATCGTAATTAGTAATTAGATTTTGTATTTAAATTTAATTTTTTTTTCAATAGTAGAATTTGTTAATAAAAAAATTATAGGATAAAAATGTAATTATTTTTTATTGTTGTGATTAGGTAATTTTAGGATAGTAAATTTTTTTAATTAGTAATTAGGATAGTAATAATTTTATATTGTTGTGATTATTAGGATTTATTAATAAAGAAATTATAGGATCAAAGACATTCTTAATGTTAATATTAATATTTAGTTGAATATTATTTAGGGATTTTTAATTATCGTAATTAGTAATTAGATTTTGTATTTAAATTTAATTTTATTCAATAGTAGCATTTGTTAATAAAAAATTATAGGATAAAAGTTCTTTTATTTTTTTATTATATAAATTAGTAGAATAAGTAAATTTTGGGGGAGTTAATTTTTGTAATTAGTAATTAGGATAGTAATGTTTTTTTATATTGTTGTGATTATAAGGATCTATTAATAAAGAAATTATAGGATGAAAGACATTGTTAATGTGGATTCTAATATTTAGTTGAATATCATTTAGGGATTGTTAATTATCGTAATTAGTAATTAGATTTTGCAATTAAATTTAATATTTTTTTAATTAGTAGCATTTGTTAATAAAAAAAGTATAGGATCAAAATTCAGTTATTTTTTATCATATAAATTAGTAGAATAAGTAAATTTTACGATTTAAAATTATTGTAATTAGTAATTTGGGTAGTATTTTTTTAATATTGTTGTGATTATTAGTATTTATTAATAAACAAATTATAGGATAAGAGACATTGTTAATGTTAATTACAATAATTAGTTTAATATTATTTAGGGATTGTTAATTATCGTAATTTGTAATTACGTTTTGTATCTATATTTAATTTATCAGTAGCGTTAATAAAAAATTATAGGATAAAAATGTAAATTTTTTATTATAGGTTCATGGCATCCCCACCTGATTCACTACACGGTTCACCGCCCCATGAGGACCATGCTCCCACACCTCCTGGATCCCCCGACTCTCCTCGTAGGTTGATTACACCCGGGCCTATTGACCCGTCTCTCCTGACATTACAAGATAAGCACATATCCACATACGTATGGAATGGTGCGCCAGATCGACGACTTAATGTGAGGATGGCGGCCACACACGATCCTATGCACATTCCTCAGGAGATTCATCCATACTTGAGGCAGGCAGGTTTCTTCCACGTTGCGCGGCTGCGCAACCATGACGTGAGTATATATTGTTTTGTTGAATTGTGTTCACAAGTTTTTGTAATAGTATTTTTTTTGATACATCACATGTATTTATTGTTCTAGATTGACCATGTGCTTATTTCTGCTCTCGTTGAGCGTTGGCGCCCTAAGACACAGACGTTTCATATGGCCCACGGTGAGATGACCATTCCTTTGGAGGATGTTCATCATCTATTGGGCTTGCTGACAGATGGTCATGTTGTTTCTGGTAGTGCTGGACAGCATAATTGGCGACAGCTGATTCGTGGATATCTTGGGATTGAGCCGGCAGCAGTGCGAGATTTAAGTGGTGGGGGGTTGAGTCTCCGTTGTTTGCATGAGGAATTTGGTGTCTATGCTGGGCATAATGCCACTGAGCAATAGCGCATTATGTATACACGCGCCCTGATCATGCGTGTGTTGGGGGGTTGCTGTTCGTAGATACCGCCTCAAGTTATGTGCTTGTACGATTTTTATTATTTCTTGATGATTTTCAGCGCACAGGCACTTTTAGCTGGGGTTCTGCGGTACTTGCTTATCTATATCGTGAGTTGGCTAGAGCGACAGACATAGCTCACTCAGAGATGGGTGGATGTGTATTGCTTCTACAACTTTGGGCGTGGACGCGCTTACGCCGAGTCGCCCCTCCTCTTCCCGATGTGGTTGACCAAGAGGCCATATACGGTCACAGGTATGATAACTTATTGATTATAGTTATGTGGTATGTTTGTCATAAAGGGGTTACTAATAATTTTTTTTAATTACGCAGGTTTAATGTATATGATAGGCGGCAGCATCATTCCGCCAACTTGGAGAGAGTTCGGTTTCGCCTAGATGTTATACGTAGGCATGAGATTGTTTGGTTGTTGTATCGTAATTTTCATGCACACCAGCCGAGTTCTGATCAATCTCGCAGATGGCTGGCAGTTTGTCCTCTTATTTATTACCACATCGTGGTGTACCAGCAGCCCGATAGGGTGCTCAGACAGTTTGGGTTTAGGCAGCCTATCCCCGCGCCCCCTATTGACTGCCCGCCTGACATGTCTACTACCACCTTGAGGGGAAAGCCCGATGTGGACTGGACAGTTCGGTTTGCTGCTTATGTTGCCCAGTGGAATGACAGAGATCATCTAGTGGTGGAAAATCTTCATGCACTAGAAGGTGAGGGCCACTTATCTGTTAATAGCAGATATATTCAATGGTATAGGGTAGTGACCCGATGATGGCTGACTAAGAGGGCTGCTGAGGCATCACATGTGGTATGTTATTATGCATATTATTTTTTTAAACATATTTTTTATGTAACCTTAATTCTTGATTTTTATGTGGATTATTTTTTTACAGACCGATCGTGTGGAGACTGTATACTACATGGTGCAAGAGCAGTCTCAGAGTGCTTTCTCGATGGAGTCTCTCCGTCATGAGGCAGAGCGGGCATTGAGTGCTGTCCATGAAGGAAATAGGATCACCGAGCCTGGAGAGGACTTGCCTCCACCGAGTGTCCGTCACACACAGCGACCCCCTCACGAGCCACACAGATCCCGACGGGCACGTATTGAGGGACATCCTTTACACCACACTCGGCCCTCAGTCACCGACCGACCTATATTTGTGCCTGTTCTTCCCCAGCGACCACCTGAGTTATTTTTTCCACAAGGCTTTCCTTCAGGGCCTTCGCAGCCGTACTATTGGCCATCTGGGCCTTTTTCGCAGTATTGTCCAGTCTCAGCTTATCCAGCTGCTTCTTCATTCGGAACACATGCACATACAGCCCCTCCCAGTCCCCAGTACCATGGAGAGGCCCGTTCACAGGCAACATTCATGGCCACACCGGCACCCTTGTGGCAGGGAGAGAGCAGCTCTCAGTCGAGTCAGGGCTTAGACGAGTTTGTTGAGGGATACAGGGTCTCACCCTTTCTTGTGACCCCTACACCTACACCTACAACATATGGCACCAGCATCATGCAGGATGTTGGTGGCAGTTCCATTCCATCCTTTTCACGAGAGAGTCTTGAGCGAGCCTTGATGGAGGACCCCTTGCAGGACGTTATAGAAGGTGAGGTTAGACCAGGTGATCAGCACGGTGGTCTGCAGAGGAACCCTGAGAGAGAGGCCAGATTTAGATGTAACCTCTCCCCATACGATCATGACCCGAGATTCTGCCATGGTGATCATGAACCCCGTTGACATGTTGATTTATGTGTAGCATATTTTGGCTAATGTATGATGGCCATTTAGCTTATTATAGACATTGGACATCATCGCATATATGTTTATTTTATTTTGGGTCATGTACATTGGACATTTATGTACGTATTTATGGTTAGGTTATTTTGGATGATGTACGGTGGACATTAGGCAACCGTATTTATGGTTATGTTATTTTGGATGCTGTTATTGTCGTATATATAGTTAGGTTTATGGCATACTAATTGATGTTGTGTAAACATGTCGGCTTACTATTATATTATCGATTAAAACATTTACCCTTATTTTGCAACCAAAGGATGACTTAGATACGTGCAGTTACCAATTTATATAATAATAAACCTGCAAAGTTACATAGTATTTTAAACCGTGAATGCAACAGAAATTATGTCTGCTCAGTAGGTTGGCGTCTTGGACAATTACGCTTATTGTGGCCCACAACTCGACAATAACCACATCGCGTATGAATAGTTGACCCTTCACGTATGTCCATCTCGTTTTGTATATGACTGCTTTTAGGCCTTCCTTTCTTACGCCGCATCAACACATTTGGAATCACAATTGGTCCCTGACTCTGTGGGATAAAATCCTCATTGCCGATTGGGTACCATTGCCCTGCGTATACCTGACATTGATATGCGGCACTATAAGCTGGATCAATATATTGCATTGGATCGTGATTTGTGGATGTGCATGCTGCTATAACATGACTACATGGGTATCTAAAAGCAGTAAATTCACCGCATTGACATGTTTGATCAGGTAATGAAATCGACCATTTCTTTCCACCACGATGAGTTCTTTGATTGTACGATTCTTGCACTTCAAATCGTGTCTTCCGAGGGTCATAAACTGTTACCCAGTGTGTTGCGGCATCTTGCTGATTTATCTCATACGCTTGCCAAAAGACTTTTGTGAAACGATTACCCCTGGTCATTTCATCACGTGCCTCTTGGTCGTGTGTCACAAAATATTCCACCAATCGGGCATATGTGAGCTGCACCAATGCCGTGATAGGAAGGTTTCTTCTGCCCTTAAGGACTTTATTAACACTCTGACAAGTTTGTAGTCATGTGACCAAACCTTCTACCACCTTCATCGTATGCAATACTCCATTTCTCTTTAGGAATACGATCTATCCAGGCAGCTATTTGAGGTCCTGCTTCTTTAATTTTTCCAAACCAGCGTCAAAATCTAACCGGCTAGTTGTATAACCTGTATATAGTAAGTATGGCATAAGTGTATGACATATCTAAACACCAAATAAAAGACATTACAAGAATTGTAACATGTAAAGTTACCTAACTTCTTTAGTTGCTTCTTTAACATAACGTTCTTGAACTTATGGTTGAAATTACTACCAAGATGTCGTATACAATACACATGGTACGCTTTAGGCGGCTGCCATCCCAGCGCGGCATTGTTGACGACAGATATAATGCCCGCATGTCGATCAGATATAAGACAAATGCCTTCTTTTTGTGTCACGTGCATTCGTATTAGGGCTAGAAACCACGTCAAGTCTTCAAGATTCTCCCCTTTTACCACGGCAAATGCAATGGGTAAAACGTAATTGTTTCCATCAACCGTAGTTGCTATTAATAGGGTCCCCCGATATTTACCATATAAGTGCGTGCCATCGATTTGGATCACAGGTTTGCAATAATTGAAGGCATCGGCACACTGTTTGAAAGTCCAAAAAACCCTGTCAAACACCTTTCGAGATTTATCCAATCGGTTGTCAATAAAATGATCATTAAGATCCAGCTTATATACAGCCCCAGGTGAAAATTTCAACATGTAGTCCAACCACCTTGGCAGAAAACCATATGATTCATCCCAATCCCCATAAATTTTGACAATTGCTTTTTGCTTTGCCTTCCAAGCCTTCCTGTATGATATATGAAATCCATGATTTGTTGCTATCCTTTCTTGGATGAGAGAAGTTTTCACATTTGGCTCCTCCCTTATCATTTCTGCATTTTGGATGTACAATTAGTTTATGATAACTTAGTTATATAATATCGCATATTATAATAGATATACATACCTAGAATCATTGAACATATGAAATTTGAATCCAGCTGCTTGTGGTCTTGAGAAAGAGTCTGGTTAACACAGTTATGTTCGTTAACCCACTTGCCGATAATCCATTCCGTCCTTCCCTTTTTAACGTGTGCCCTCACCCTCCACGGACAACTGTTGTTGTGATTTTCGCAAACCATGATTAATCTTTTCGTATCACTTTTACATACAATGGCGGTGTGGTGCTGCCCCATACAAAATTGTTTGATCGCCATCTGAACATCGTGCTTGTTGTCAAACACCTGGTCTTTATACAGTTCATGACCTATCTGCCAGTTAGGTACTTGTGCTCCATCTATTTCTGGCAACTCCTGATCTGGGTGAGCCCAGTTAATACGCCTATAATGACTTATTTGAGACCAAAATGGTGTCTGTCCTTCACCTGTATCAGCAGTGCATTAATAATGTATACAAATCAACATGACGTATGTATAAGCACAATTTTTTTTATATTTACTAACCTGCCACTCTGGGCTCGTGCGTTCCATCAATGCCCGGAGAAGGAACCGCATAACACACAGCGGTGGACGGACATGAATCAAAATCTCCATCCACGTCGGTGTCCGAAGAGTCACTGCCCGGGACTAACCCTTCATCCACCTCTTCGTTGGAACTGTCAGTACGCCATGCCGGATCATACATATCGTGAGCAACATCATATTCAGCACACATTGGTTCGGGAAGGGGTGGTTCGGGTGACACATTTATGTCTTCAGGACTCACAACTGGCTCCATGTTAATGTCAATAACGTTAATTGAAGGGAGAGAATATTGCGGACTCATAATCGGCTCCATATTAACGTCGATAGAGTGAGTGGAAGAGAGAAAATGTTGACTGCTACACTGTCCACCGGAGTCTACTTTCGCGTATAGTTCAATAAATGTGGAGTGTGAATGATTTCGAAATGCATCTACCACTAAAGCAACATATTCATCCTCAACGATCTCTACAGGAACCCAACTTTCAGGTCCAGAGGCACATCTAGCAGTCAACTGAGATAAAACTTGGCCTCGTTGTAATCTCAGCTTCTGATATATTGTCTTCTTTAGTTCATTAAAACCACACCGCGAGCTCATACGAAATATTTTCGTTTCTCCTTCGAAAACTTGGCCATTTGGACCCAAATATTTTCTCCCATTGTAATATAACAAAGCAATTACTGAATCATTACCGTCACTCATTTTCTAACTAATAACATAAAATTACATAAAATTACAAGAGAAAATAAATGATTATAGAATCTAACCTTCGCAATTTTGGCGCACCCTTTTTTACTTCTTTTGGTTACTGGATGTTTCATGTTTTGCTACTATTTATAGAAGAACCAAACTTGGTAGGCCGCTCAGCTAGAATAAGGGGGTGATGACACGTGTATGGAAAGTACGACCAAACCAGCTAGGCAGACCAGCGCGATTCAGGGGGTGCTGACACGTGTCTGAAGGTACACCAAATCTAGCTTGGTTGATCAGCGTGAATGGTGGTATGGTGACACGTGGCCTGCTTTACTGAACGTACAACCAATACAGCTATACTGACCAGCGCGAATGGTACGCGGGTGACACGTGTCTTGCTTTTCAGAGTGTGCAGACTGGTTGATTGACAAACCATTCCAGCTTGTCAGACCAGCGAGAATGGGTCTCCATGGTTGAACGCCACGTGTCATCTTTTAATCTCGCTTGGTCGTGTAGCGGGATTGAGCATGGCATTTTGGAAAAATCAAAATGGAGCGTGGCATATCGATAATTTATTATTCAAAACGTGTTACTTTGGTCAAAGTCCCTGGTATTTTGGTAAATATAAGAGAAGAGAGTTGAAATCAAGACTCATGAGAATTGAATCTGATGAGATAAGCGTATTCAACGGGTCCCACAGGGGAAGTCGTCGATGTGGGTTCCAAATCCAACTCTCTGCATTTTCCCATTTGCTTTCTGGGCCTCTCAAGGCGTCCTTTGTCCACTTGCTTAATAATCCAACATAATAATTTTTTTTTTTTTTGATAAACAATCCAACATAGTAATTTTCTTCAACTGAAAATATTCAATATAATAGACCATATACTGAACCACCGACTAAGTTTTCAAAATAATGATTCGATGTTATTCATCATTTATACAATAAGGAAATGTTATTCTAAACTTTATCTCACGGGATTTTATTTTGAAACGTGTGAATATGGATTGGAAATGCCTTAATTTAATGGACACGTGTGAACAATAAATAGAATGAAAGTTTATAACAAGACTATTTTATTAAGGATGTTCGATGCAGATGATTCATATTGAAATTGCAGGGATGTGATCAATTACTAAGAAGATGATATAGGTGGCCAATTTTTTATGCAATAAATGCAATGATGTAGAGTGATGATGTGTGTACGTGTATATGAAGGTCATTTTGACCACTGTACCCCTTATTTAATAATTAATTATTAAATTGATCTTGATTATAAACTATTTCAAAAATTTAACCTCTCCAGAAAACATAACACCAATCTGCTCATGTTTGACCGTTGACCATCAAGCCTACCCGGGTAGCCCCCTCCCTACCCGGGTATTTTTTTAAATTTTTTCCCTATCCAAGTAGTCAAGGGGAATACCCTGATATAATTCAAAATTCTGAAAAAATATTTGAATTATTTACCCGGGTAGAGAGGAGGCTACCAGGTAAATAATCATAGCTTGAAGTACTGCTTATACCACCACTCTTGTGTATTTCACTACTACCAAAATCATAGCTATTCCATTGAGCTCTCCTTAGCTCCCCACTGAACCACTCCTATTACGGTTTTTATTACTATCATCCCTCTCCCACCAATCATCGCCATTGTCATCACTGTTTTCCATCTTCAAAACTCCACTACCATCCTTTTCCTCATCCATTGATTCCAACCATTCCAATTTCCTCCTGCTCTTCTTTTTCTCCACAGTTCCAATGCTAGATGCAGATTCACCTATTCCCCCTTTGGTGTTTCCTTGCTCACCTCCTTCCCAATCCAATCCATCACATAATCCTTCACTCTGCCATTATTCACAAGACCTGATCCTGAGGCTGCAACCTCATTCCTTTTCATACCAATGTCTATCTCACCAACATCATCAAATGATTGCTCCTCGAATCCAGTATTCACACTATCAGTACCATCACTCTCCAACTCCTCCTTTCTCTTGTTCTCACTTTTCACTTCAAACTACGATTCGGTTTTCAAACGGGCAAGTCCAAAATCGTCGATTTTCGCCGAAAAACAACGGTCCAGAAGAATGTTACTCGGTTTGAGATCGTAGACGAGCAAGAATAGATGGCGTTCGGGGTCAGAAGAGAAACCTATGGCGGGGACGACTAGGTCGGAGCGGAGCCTGGAGGCGAAGAAGAGTTCGTTGTGGAACTCGCGCTTGTTCAAAATCTGCATTGATGGAGAAGGAAAATCCAAAGCATTGATAAAGAAGGAAAAACTATGATTATTTATCCACGTAGCCCCTTCCCTACCCGAGTAAATAATTCAAACATTTTTCCAGAATTTTGAAATATACTAGGGTATCCCCTTGACTATCCGGGTAGGAAAAAAATTTCAAAAAATACCCGGGTAGGGAGGGGGCTATCCGGGAAGGCTTCATGGTCAACGGTCAAATAGAGGCAGACTGGTGTTATGTTTTCTGGAGAGGTTAAATTTGTGAATAGTTTATAATCAAGGTCAACTTGGTAATTAATTATTAAATAAGGACTACAATAGTCAAAAAGCCGTATATGAAGAGTTAGAGTTTATAGATTTCCTCAGTTTTTGATTTGAAGTGAAAGTTTTACTCTTTGGGCTTAGGCCTTTCAAGGAATCGGATTTGGGCCGGATGCGAATCCATCCTATAATAGAGGATATTTTCGATAATTATTAAAAATAAATAATAAAATAGTTGTTATAAAGCACACAAAAGGACAAATAAAATGTTGGGTGCTGTTGCTACGAAGGACGTTTCATTATTTTGTCTATCAAGAGAAAATGCATTTGTTCTCAAGATATTGACCCAGTTGTGCAAGTGCACGCATCAAGTAATAAGAGGGGTTATTAGTGCCCAATTTATCGTTCTCACGAGGATAATGACTCTAAATAATATTTTAAACTAATCTAAAAAAATTTGAAATGAATAAAAGAACTGTTTGGACTTTCATTCCCTAGTACCTTAAGGATGTTCCCTTAAGATAGTAGGTTCAGATTGACTCTAAACAACTCCCCGCGTCGTTATATATTAAATCTTTCCTGATTACAGGAGGAAGGACAAAATCATGAGACGTTTGGTGTTATGACTACAGAATATTAAATGCAGAATTTAAAGTTAGCAATAATTAAGAGACAACAAGGTGAAATGATCAACAGAAAACAATTTTTAACACTAGGAACGGATTCACTGTTCCATTCTTAAATAACTATGTTCTCAATACAAGACTTAACCCTTCTGAATTTGTTCAAGTCTTTTCATTGCCAACTCTGATTTCTCAGCTCATGGACTAAATAGCTCACAAGTTTCTATATTCTTATGGCTCCCTTGACTCCAATAGTTACTAAGTACAGAACCTTCAGGGAATGGAGTAGTTCTTTATTCCTAAGGCAACCAGTAAGAATGTTTCCACAGTCTTACCTGAAAATAGCCTTTTGTAGGGCATGAACATAAAGGAGGGAAAAATTAAAAAAATTTGCGGAATAAGCAACCTTTGTCCACCCTCAAGCATGTTCAACCCATGAATCATGCAATAGACATGGTAGGGATTTAAAGTTGATACCTTTATTCGGATATCTATTCCTGATCAGATGTGTTCTTGATCAATACTTCAGACTTGAAGAACACAAGTCCTCCGATGGAAATCCATACCACCTTGTTGTCTTGTAAGAGAAGAACGCTTCTTCGAATGTCCAATCTCCTTCAATGGAGGTTGCTAGACTCAAGAAAAGAACAGAGAGTGGATGGTGCCTTTGGTTATTCCAAGAGAGGGGAGATAGTCGTCACACTAATGTGTGTGTTGGCTAGAGTTTCAGTGGAGAAAATTAAAGGAGAAGAGTTACGAAACTAAAGAAGAAAATGGGCTATATATGTGGCGGCTCATTAACCTAAGACTAGGTCAAATCAGCGCCCTTATCAAATCCCAATAGTATTGGGTAATTTCCTTAATTTTATCTAATTAATCCAACTAATTGATTTCTCCAATTTCAGCCAATTAATCTAATTAATTAATTTCCTTAATTTTGGTCAATCAATCTAATTGATTGGTTTCCTTTATTTTTTTCATCTTCAGTAAATCTAATTTAATGACTATATTTAAATTCAAATTTTAAATAAAAAATTCGAAATTAGAATTTAAATTAATTTTATTTAAATTCATTTTCAAATTCAAAATTCAAAATTAGAATTCAAATTAATTTTAGGGTTTGTTTTTTCTAAAGTTACTTTAGATAACTTTATCTAATGTTCATCGAAACGACGTTGTTTTGGGCAGAAATCATGGTGTTTTTGTAATTTTAATTTATTTCAGGGTTGTAATAGTCTTTATCATTCTAATTTTTTAATTTTTCAACCCCAAAACGACGTTTTTTCGTTGAACATTAGACAATGTTGTCTAAAGTAACATTATATACTTTTTTCCCTTAATTTTATTAATTTAACATTTAAATTAATTAGGTTATATTATGGATCAAATCCAACTTGGCCCATGATGCCAACTACCCTCTCTTGGCCCAATATGTGGACTTTACCAACTTAGGCCCATTATCCCTTATAGGGCCCAAACCACATATGCTAGAATTCAAGACAACTTAAGGTGTTTGTGTGAGACCCATCAGGCCCAACATAGCCACTGACACAAATGGGCTTAGGCCCATGAGGCCCAATCCATCTAATGACAACACAAAGCACTAGCAATGCTTTGTTGTCCCAGAGCTAGTTGAGTTCATCGAATGATCAACCTGTTATACGTATTTGGTTACCGTGTGAATTGTCCTTTCGTCTCGGTTATCCGTCCCATTAACCTAGGTCAAGGAAAATGTATCAACCCCTGCGGTCTAGGGTTAGCTTCAGCCGAAACAGGGAATCTTCATTTACATACTCTAAAGAGCGGGTCATTTCATGACACATTTACTATGCATAGATTTTCAAGTCCCCTAAATGTCATCCCCGTTTCATCGGTCTACGGATAACCTAATCTCTCACAGAGATTGACGAATTCCTTTAGCTTGTCACACTAGCCCTGAGTCCTTAGGGCATGCCTAAGAGTATACCTACGAGTCTCCATGTTTCAGGCAGACATGGTATACAATCAAAGCAAGCCTTCAAGAGCACAGGTCGATATGACAGCGTCAAGTCTAAGGAAAGACACACTCAAATAATAAGAGACATTACCTATTGATATTATCTGTGAGATTTCCTTGTAGTGCCTCTTTGTAGGTCAATTCAGTGCGAGCTATTCTCCAATAGGTCCACCCACGAGTCAGCTAAGATATCTCCATGTCAGTAGCTCACGAGGACTTTACCCTGCATCTCCATACAAGTAGCTGAGTCGTGCTAGTCTTACTCGAGATCATCAATGCCCATTATCTGTATCTCTAGATTAGGAACATATTTCTGGCAATCGACGTGTGGTGTCATTGAGCCCTCATGATCATGATCCCTATCACAGATCCTCAATGTGACACTCGTTCCATTCCAAGAGCTTTATCCAGTTACTCATATTCAATATTTGAAATATGCAATATGAAACAAGATAAAGAATGCTTTTATTCATAACAATAAAGAAGTACATGGGTTCATCTGACTCTCAGATTGTCTCTAAGACACCTATGTACTAACATTACCTTCCTCTTATGATTAAGTTGTCTGAAATCCCTCCCTTAAGGGAGTTCCTTTCTCAGTTTATGTTCAATTTCTATTTATACCCAAAGAATTAAAGTTACTTAAATCATAGAAATACAAAAGGTTCCGTGCAAGAGTTTTGAACATAGTTCTTTAAGAACTTCACAGTTTTTTCATTCCAAAATAACTTAGCCCATTGCTGAAAACATAAACATGGTTATTTCAATCTGAAATCCCATAGACTCGAGATTCAGGTTGAAGATATCGAATAGAAGAGAAAAGAAATAACAAACATGTATTAATAAACACCAGTTCTTACAATAAATAAAAAATAAAAAATGGAGAAATATGAAAATCTGCTCGTGAGGAGTCTTAAATGGTGGTGAAGAATGGCGAAAAGGTTGTTGTCACTTAGATATTCTTAAAACTATACAAGTTATAAGACAGAAACTTAAACTATGAATTATATTATCTCTTCTTCAGGAATTCGATCATTTTCTTCGTCTTGGGCCTTCATATTTATATGCTGAGGGAGATTATGGCAGCCTTATGATTTTTCCTCAGCTGTTCCGTGATTGTGTGGAGAGGCGGTGAACTGTTGCTCTGACAGAGGAAGCAAGTTGCTTGAATAGAGAGCTTAGGGTTGAATTTTGCCTTTTTATTCTGAATCCCACATGATTTTCCTTTCTTTATACCAATGAGCATTCTTCCTTCTCTGTTGTACACGCTTCTTGCTGCTTGATTATTGTACTCTCTCTGCTTAGAAGCTTATTTTCAGACTTTTCCAGCAAAAGGGTCAGAGGAGGAGTTAGTGGAGCAGGTTTAGAAATAAGTCAATCTGTTCCCCCTTTTTCCTTCCTTTATTAGTGGTTATATCAACATATGTTCCCTCTCTGATGTTTTCGTTCTCATGAGCTGGGAACATATTTTAACAGCAAAATTGGATGTTAGATAATGGAACTAATGAGTTTTTATCACTAAAATAAGCTTAGATGAGAATGGACTTTCGTCCCATCAATATACATGTAAAAAGTAATGTTTTGAAAACAACACACACTAACATAAACAAAGAAAAGCATCACTTACGTTATAGGCTACTAGCCAAAGCATATTCCAGCTTGAGCTTATGCATCCACAAGCATGTTTGTTTACTTTGTTCTCACAGAAGGATACTTTGCAATCAAACTTTGTTATACCTCCTTTGTCTTTCCAGATAATTAGAATATAGAAGTTATAGTAAAATCATATTATTGTACAATTAAGCTTCACTGTGGTCAACTCTGATATGTCTTCTTAGTCATTCCAGAGTATTTAGACAAACAAACTCAATCTGCAATGTAATTCCCTATTTCATTTCTTTATTGGCAAAACTGAAGGCAAAAGAATTAAAATATTATTATTTTAATAAAAATTACAAAAATATAGTTATTTTGATCCAATTTATGGATCTATTGCACTCCATCACACCCAAAATAGGCGTGACCATTCACGTCTCATTTAGGCTGAACCAACAGTTGGAACACGCGTAGAAAAGACGTGACTCATCTGGTTTTGACACATGCCACAAAAAGGTCAACAGTTTGACCATAAATCTTCGATAGTCCATAATTTTTAACTCGGGTGTCTGAATTAGATAAAAAAATTTTATTCCATATAACTTTTCTAGATCTACACAAAAACATCTCATTGAGGAGGATTTGGTCAATTTTTCTTCCAAAATATGGGATATTTTACCATAAAAACTTCGGAAGGCTATAACTTTTAAATTAGGTGTTTGAATCAGTTGCATTTTTTTATTTCTAAAATTTTTTCCCAAAAAATGCTTTTTTGTGCTCCATTTGGTAATTTTTATCTTTGTGAATGATGTTATTTAAATTTTTACTTTCCAACACTAACAAATAATCCTCTGAGAATTTGCCAGTGCGTAGATCTCAAAATTTTACGTGGAATTAAAAAAAGAATAAATACCCTTTTGGGTCCCTAACAAATTTTACGGTGCCCTCTTTGGTCCCTTGCAATAAAAAAGGCCACTCATGGTCTCTTTAGTTTTAAAAAAGAAGCAACGTTAGTCCTTCTATTAGTGGAGCTCAAACGGCGTCATTAACGTTGCTTACGTGTAACGTTAAGTGGCTGACTCATATTCCACATAGGATCAAAAACAACGTCGTGTAACCCTATGACTTTTTTTCTTCTTCTTCTTCTTCTCTGCAATACATGCACTACAACAAAAATGAATCTTAAAGGCGGTTTGTTTTCATCATGGAGTCGGTTTACACCGCCTGCAAAAATTTCAATGGCTCCTTGGAAACCGTCGTAGGATCTTACAATTTAAAGATAATTTACAATGTATGATCTCTAAGGCCTAGCTAGTTCTTGTTTTATCTGCATAAGAGGAGTCATCTCCTTGAAAATCCTGGTTCCTGAGTTGCTTACATTTCTTCCCATATGCAATTCGGACACGTTCTACAGACCGTTGAAGACAAAAGTGGACAATGTAACTAATAAGTTTCCCAATATTAAAATTGCATACGATCATAAGCATGACGATCTGTCATAATAATAAATAATCTAAAATTTAAAAGAGTGAGAGACCAAAAGAAAATCACTGAATATCATTTAAAAGGTTGAAGTTGGCCTCTGGCAGTAATGTTTTTTCTCTCATCCTATTTAACATCTAATAGGAAGGTTTTTAATTTATTAGTTAGAGGCATTGCGATTTTGCTCATACTTTCATGATTACCCGTACACAGGTACTGTGAAAAATTATTTTCTGATTTTTAGTAATAATCATCATCAAATTGTTCAACTTAAAACCTGAATACATCAGTCCAAAACAGAATTAAAGTCTATAAGTAACTCAAATTCATCAAGTTTACTTCCTAGGTTTCACTTATATCAACAGGTTATGTGAATTAATTTGATTTTTCACAACAATCTCTCCCCCATAACAGCCATACTCGAAGATGGAAAGGATATTCATAAAATGTGGCTTACCTTTCAATTTATGGTTAACCAAATGGCTTCCTGGTAATGATATTTGCTTTTCCTTCTAGACACTTCTAACAAGAGTTACGTATCTCCTTATTTCTTTTGAAGACCAGCGACTAGGAGTAGAGAAGAGGGACAACCTTGCATGTGAGGTTGTTAAGAGGTGGTTGTAAATAACCTAAGAAGTTAGCTTGCTTTGGCCATGAGGAGGGAAGACTATCCTAGAGCATTGCAGGATTAGATTATTGGGAAGTCTTGTGTGTACAAAATAAATCTTAAAATTGATGGAGGTGGTGATAGGGTATATGTCTCGGCTAATGAGAAAGAAAATTTCATAATGTGAAAATAGGATAGTGAGCTTCGGTTGAGAGCATGTAGAGGAATGAGAGAAGAGTATTGTGTTTGAAAATGGGTAAGTGTGGTCAAGGTGCAGGCCGAAAATCAACTAAGGGATGCAAGGTGTCATCATGAGGGTGTAGGTGGCGTCCATGCAGTGAATGTGAGAAGGAATTTGTTTAACATGTGCACGACATGCATTGGGTAAGTTGGAAATAGATTGCCACATGTATAATATGAAATGGCTCAAGTGGCATTTTCTACACAGACTAAAAGACCCGAAAAGAAATTCTCTCAGTATAGCGAACATTTAATGAAAATGGAATGATGATAAGTTAGACGAGAAAGATGAGAGTGAACTTTGGAGATATAATTTGGAAATGGCGTGAACTTTGGAGATGGCTTTGTGGAAATGGCGTGAACTTTGGCGATGGTTTTGTGGAGATGGTGTAACACTCTCCCTCAATGGCCACTTGTCTCGCACATAATTTTGGAAATGGTGTGAGCTTTGGAGATGGTTTTGTGGAGGTAAGTTATTGGTAATATTTCGTAGAAGTGAGTTTTACTACCTTCTAGGAAATGGTGTTTATAAACCAGTTTGAAGAAATTTATCAATGAAGCTATGTTATTGATCTAAGGTGCACAATTTACATTAAAACAGGTCTTGGCTGCTACTCAAACTCCTGGAGAGGCAGGGAAGAAATGGTTCCAAGGGACAACTGATGTTGTGAGACGATTTATACAGGTTGTTGGGTTTAAGTTTTGAGCTTTCTGGGATTAGCGTGTTCTGTTAGTGTACCAACCAACTGTGGAGGGACTCGTATTGCAGAGAAGAAGAAGAAGAAGAAAAAGTCAGAAGGGTGCACGACGTCGTTTTCTATCCTATGTGTAATATGAGTCAGCCACTTAACGTTACACGTAAGCAACGTTAATGACGCCATTTGAGCTCCACTAACAGAAGGACTAACATGGCTTCTTTTTTCAAACTACAGGGACCACGAGTGGCCTTTTTTATTGCAAGGGTCCAAAGAGGGCATTGTGAAATTTGTTAGGGACCCAAAATGGTATTTACTCTTAAAAAATCACTTGATTCGGACTCCTAGGCCAAAATTTATGGCCTTCTGAAGTTTTATGTTAAACTTGAGCTCATGTAATCGATTACATCATTCAGTCAACGATCAAACACAGACATGTTAATTTTTGTTTTAAAAAGGGGCAAATGGGTCAAAAGTCAAATAAACGTATGTTGTCCTTTTTTGGAAAATTTTGGGAGATAAAATACTCTTGTGGTGGCACCATTATTGCAAATTCAAAAAAAATTTGGAAATTTTTTTAACCAAATCCCCTTCAATGAGATGTCATTGCGTAGATCTCGTAAAGTTATGTAGAACAAATTTTTTTTACCTGATTCGGACACCCGAGTCAAAAGTCATAGCCTTCCAAAGTTTAATAGTCAACCTGTTGACTTTTTTGCACCACGTGTCAACACCAGATGAGTCACACTCATGGTTGTTAAAATCTCGATTTATCACTACGATTTTATGCTTTTATGATTTTTTTATCAAAATGATTTTACCAATATTCCTAAAGCTTTTACATTTTTACGATTTTTTTACATTATGATTTTATGTTTTACGATTTTTATTATCCCCTTTCTGATTTTACGTAAAATCTCGATTTTAACTACCTTGGTCACACATTTTCTAGGCGTGTTCCTGTTGTTGGTCACGCCTAAATGAGGCGTGAATGGTCATGCCAATTTTGGGGGTGACTAAGTATAATAGATTCGTAAATTGATTCAAAACAGCTATATTTTTTGTAATTTTTTATTAAAATAAAAAAATTTAATTTTTTTGCCCAGAACTGAACTAAACCCTAAACCCATATTAATAAGAAAATTCTTGGATAAACTTGGTTTAACATAGTTGGATGCACTTTGATAATAATAAAGTATTGATATTTTTTATTTTTTATTTTTTTTAAAGAAACAAACTAAAAGAAAATTCTTTATATTTTGTAGTATTTCTCTACAATAAAAATACAATCTGTAGGTGCTAGGGTTTGTGCCGCCATGGAAGTGTCCGATCAATCCGAACAATTTGCGCCATCAAAGGAGGAAGCTGACATCCTTCAACGGTCTACTAGAAAGAAGAAGAGGGAGGAAGGTGAGTTCAGCTATGATCAAACTCTGAAGTCTAGAGATGAGGAGTGGATGCATGAGAGGATGTCTTACAAGGAGATGGTCTTGAGACATAATGGGGAGTGGAATCCCATGGAGGATCAATGTCAGGCGGAGGATGAAGACACGCATGAAGATTTGGTGAATGAAAATCCTATTGAGAAACCAGAGGTTACATGTGTAGTTGATGGAGATGGAAGGACCAATTTCCTGCTATCTGACGAGTTCAAACGAAAAGCGTGGCGTCCTTGGCATCAGGCATTGTATGTGAAATTGCTAGGTAAAAAGCTTTCGCTCTCATTCATGAAGAAACGATTGGAAAACATGTGGGCAAGGGAGGGGCGTTTGTTGATTACTGATGTAGATAATGGGTTTTTCCTAGTAAGATTTTCAGAGAAAAAAGATATGGAGTACGCCTTGACAGCAGGACCATGGGTGATTATGGACCATTATCTGGTTATTCGATCTTGGGAGCCTGACTTTCAGCCATTCCAAGCTGCAATTAATAGGGTTATAGCATGGGTTAGACTTCCTCAGTTCCCAATCGAATATGTTAATACAGGTCTATTGAAGAGCATAGGGAATTGGATTGGTAAATTCATCAAGTTAGATGTTGCTACTACATCCTTAGCAAGGGGCCGTTTTGCTAGGATTTGTGTGGAGTTAGACTTGGGTAAGCCTCTCCAATCGGAATACAAAGTTGAAGGAAGACTGAAAAAGATATAGTATGAAGGGCTACATATTGTGTGTTTTTCATGTGGCCAATATGGACATAAAGCTGAAAACTATCCCAAAAGCATGAGTTTAAAGGAATCAGAGAATAAGGAAAATGCTCCTCCAGTTGGTTTGGGTCATGAAGAAGGGAGTGAAACTGGTCATTCACAGGATGTAGAGGGCAATTATGGCCCTTGGATGCTTGTTACCAAGCAGAGAGGTCCAAGGAGACTGCAGGTTCATAAATTGGAGAATAGTAGAGACAAAGTTACTCCGAATCAAAAAGGATTAGGGACAAATGTATATAAATTTGATGCGTTGAAGATGATGGATCCACGGAATATTAATTTGGAGAATGTTGAGATTGTGAGGGAGACTCCTCTAGATCAGACTATAGAGCTCAATATAAAGTCGCATGAGAAAGAAAAAAGGGGCCAGAAAGACAAAGCTAAACTAATTGAAACTGCCACAGCGTATCAGTTGGTTTGAGACACTATCAAGGATACATATGTCTACAATAAGGAAGGGAAGGTAGATAATGTGGCAACTCTTTCTGACAAATCTAAGTCAAAACCTACTGCTTTATGTCCTGAATCGTGGGAATCAAAGGAGGGAATGGCTGTAGACGAGCAACCTTCTCTTGGAACTGAGGTTAATAAATTAATAGAGCTGCCTTCAAACCAAAATATTGTCTCAAAGGGAATGGAAGAGATAAGTCAGCCGAATGACCAACTTGTGAATGATGTGGAGATTCCTCCTAGTCGTAAACTACCAGATCAATATAGGCGAGGACAGAAGCATAGTGTTAGGCAGGAAATGGATTGCAATATGGTAGAGATTAAAGACAGCCCTGTAGCTGTGAAAAAGAAGCAGGTTCCCTTTAAACTTGTAACAAAGTCCATTAGTTATTAATGAATATTCTTGTTTGGAATGTAAGAGGTGCTGCTAAAAGAGAATTAGGTGGTGCTTTAAAATCTATGGTTAGTAAGAATCATGTGGAGATTTTAATCCTCCTTGAACCTCGTACGCATAGTGGGGTGTGTAAAAAACTGGAGCGGAAGCTTGGTTTTGACAGTTATCTTATGGAGGAAGCCGTCGGGTTCTCGGGAGGTATCTGGATCTTATGGAATAGAAGGAAGGTAGATGTAGTGCTTCTTGCCCAAGCTTTTCCGTTCATTCATTGTAAGGTCAGTTTTCCAAATGTACACTCCTTTATTTTTACTGCGATTTATGCTAATCCCCTTCAAAGTACCCACGAACTGCTATGGAATGATCTCAAGAGTATTAGTGAATCTATCTCTGATCCTTGGATCCTTGGGGGTGACTTCAATGAGATAGCATTTATTCATGAGAAAAAAGGAGGTGTTGCACCTGACCCTAATAAATGTGCAAAATTTGCTTCTATTCTCAATGATTGTCAAGTGGCAGATTTAGGTTGTGATGGATCTTTCTATACATGGCAAGGTCCAAAATGGGGAAGCATGGGAAGAATTTTCAAGCGGCTGGACAGAGTGGTGGCTAATATGTCCTGGAGAACGAAGTTTGATGAAGCTAGAGTAGTTTCTCTTCCTCGTCTACTATCAGATCACAACCCTTTACTGATCAAATTATTTATGGAAGTTAATGATAAAGGCAAGAGACCGTTTCGTTTTTTCGCTGCTTGGCAAGAACATCACAATTTCAGTGACTTTCTTAAATCAAAGTGGGAGCAGGATTTTGATCCTCCTTATATGCTTCAAAGGCTGGTATCCGAAATCAGAATTTGGAATAGAAGGGTCTTTGGTATTATTAAAACTAGGAAGAACAGCATTATTAGGAAAATTGCTAGCATACAAAAAAGACGTGAACAATTTGACACAGATCATCTGAAATATGAGGAGGAGAAATTCCAAAAAATGCTGACTAATGTACTAAGAGAATAAGAGTTGTTCTGGCATCAAAAATCAAGACAAAAGTGGGTGAATGATGGGAATAGAAATACTAATTTTTATCATCTGAGCACAGTGTTGAGAAGAAATGTGAATAAAATCTCCAAACTTAAAAATGATGCTAATGTTTAGGTGTCAAATCCTAATGATCTCCAATTTTTAGCTTGTAATTTTTTTAAGAATCTTTTCACAGATGATATCGAAAAAAAAAGGTGGATTACGTCTGGTAATTTATGGCCAGTTCTTTCCTGTGAAGATCATGAGGGCCTTCGAAGATCCCCCAGCGAGCTAGAAATTAAACAAACCATTTTTAAGATGGGTGCACTCAAAGCTCCTGGATCTGATGGTTTTCCAACTATCTTTTACCAAAAAAATTGGCAGCTGATCAAGTCTAAGGTTTGTACATTGGTGAATCAGGTTTGGAGATATCCTGAATTATTGGCATATGTGAACTCCACTCTTCTAGTGCTGATCCCGAAAGTTCAATCTCCTGTGCATATCAGCCAGTTTCGCCCTATCTCACTCTGCCCGGTTATTTATAAAATTATTAGTAAGCTCATAGTGAATCGTCTGAAGCCTATCATGGAAAAAGTGGTCTCTCCTGCTCAAACAAGCTTTGTTCCCAATCGTCATATTCAAGATAATATAATTGTGATTCAAGAATTAGTTCACTCAATGAGAAAAATGCGGGGTAGAAAGTGTTTCATGGCTATCAAAGTGGATCTAGAAAAAGCATACTACCGGTTAAATTGGAATTTCATTCGTAATGTTATGGAAGAAATCCAGATTCCGAATACAATTCTTGAACTAGCAATGGCAGCAGTAACATCATCCAAGACTACAGTGATTTGGAATGGGAAAGTAACTGAGGAATTCCAACCGAGTAGGGGTGTTAGGCAAGGTCATCCCTTGTCACCTTATCTTTTTGTTCTAGCCATGGAAAAGCTCTCTCATATATTCGCATTGCTGTAAGCGGAGGTTAGTGGAAGCCTATCTGGGCAGCAAAAAATGGGCCCTCAATCTCACATTTACTCTTTGCGGATGACCTGATGCTTTTCTTAGAAGCAAATGAGGATCAGATTCAAGTTCTTCTCCAATGTCTTGGTCTGTTAGGGGAAATTTCTGGTGAAAAGGTGAGTGAGCAAAAAACCACTGTGTTCTTTTCGAAGAATACTCCGAATAACATAGCTAACAAAATCATTGATATTAGTGGTTTTAAGTGAGTAACAAATGTGGGGAGATATCTTGGGGCGATGATTCAACAAGGTCGTGTGACAAAGAATCTATTCTCTGGAATTATTGATAAAGTTAAAGAAAGGTTGTCTGCATGGCATAGGCAATCCCTTTCTCAAGTGGGTAGAGTAATTTTATCTCAGTCAGTTTTATCTACGATGCCTTTCTTTCATATGCAGAGTACTATGATCCCAAAATCTGTTTGTGAAGAGTTAGAGCAGCTTCAAAGAGGATTCATTTGGAGAGATTTAGAGGGAAAAAGAAAGTTGCATCTCATTGCCTGGGATAAAGTTACTAGACAAAAGAGTGTTGGAGGGTTGGGCCTGAGGAAGTTATCAAAAATGAATGAAACATTCATGGGAAAGCTGATTTGGTCCTTTTTAAATAGGCCAGATGATCTTTGGGTTAAGGTTCTACAAACAAAATACAGCAGTCTTATTAATGGTCAGGAGGAGTTTATGTCGAAACGTGGTTGCTCAAGACTTTGGAAGGCTATGTGTGATGTTTGGCACAAACTCAAACCCAGATTAATTTGGGATGTTGGGGATGGTTCTTCTGTTAAATTTTGGGAAGACAAGTGGTTAGAGCATGATCAAAATCTGGCCAGCAAAGCTATAACTCCTATCCCACAGACAGAAACCATAAAAATGTTATGGATTATGTGAGTCTAAATGGAGAGTGGAATACGGATGTCATGCAACAATTCCTATCAGAGGAGGTTATTCAGGTTATTAGAAGTTTTCTTCCTCCTCATGCATCTAATGGGATAGATAAAATCTGTTGGAACCTTGGGGGATCAAATGGGAGCACAGTCAAACAAATATATTTTTCTCTAAGGGAACATGATGAGATCATCTTGGAGGAACGAGAGATTTGGCATCACATTTGGAATATTAAAGGACCTAATCGGATTAGTTTGTTTCTTTGGAAAGTGGCCCATCATCGTTTACCAACTAGAAGCTAGTTAGCGAATTTAAGGTTAGCCCCTGCTACGTGCCCTTTATGCAATGTGGAAGATGAAACTATCCTTCACATGGTTAGAGATTGCAGCAACATGAAGAAGGTATGGTTGGATCTGGTGAACTCAGATCTGATTCCTGAATTTTTTAACCATGATCTTGATAGATGGTTGCTGGAAAATTTGAAAAAAGAATCCTATGCGAGATTCAATGCTCTATGGGCCTTAATTTTTGCAGTGGCGGTGTGGATGGCTTGGACTTGGAGAAATTCAATTGTTCACGGTAATGAGACAGATGAGCATGCCTACAAAGCCCAAACAATTAAGCTTAAGGTTTGAGAATTCTTTGATTGCTGGAAAATGAAACAAGGCTACAAGACTACAAGGGCTCTTACATTCATTTCGGTTGGTTGGAATCCTCCATACGTGGGTTGGATAAAAATCAACACAGATGGGGCATCTAGGAGACCATATAGTGGAGCTGCTTGTGGTGGAGTGCTTAGGGATGCATCAGATAATTGGCTCCATGGATTTGCATACCATATTGGTCAATGTTCAGCATTTACAGCTGAACTTTGGGGCGTTCTTAAAGGTTTACAACTGGCTTGGGAAGGAGGTTGGATGAATATTATTTTAGAAAGTGATTCAAAATCTGTTATCACTTTGCTCACCAAAGATGGAGGAGCAGCTCGAGAGCCGCGATTAGTGACTCGCATTCGAGCATGGTTAGCGAAAGATTGGGAGGTTCATCTTACTCGTACCTACAGAGAAAGCAATGGTTGCGCAGATTGGTTATCTAAACTCCCACTGGATCATCCAATGGAAAATAATCTATGTGTTTTCCATTCTCCTCCCCCTGGTATTTGGTTATTGTATCTAGCAGACTTTTTTCATGTTTGTTCTTTTCGCAAAGTTAATTTAATTTAGTTTCTGTGGGACTGTCTCTAGCCTTACAGATTACCAAAAAAAAAAAAAAAAGTATTGATATATTTTTAATTTTATTAATTAATCATGGTAATTAATTATTAATTAATAATGTGTTAATGTTTGAGAAAGATAATTACCTCATGCCTCGGGGAAAATATTGTGTTCTTTCGCTGGTCGGCATTTCTAAAGGCCCAGATTAGAAAATTTATTTTCTTTCTCCTTTGCTACATGATTCTCGACTTCCTCTTCCTCAGTAACCAACCAATTGTAGGGAAGCTGGATTTCAGGGCACAAGCTGCTTTCTTCTACATTATTAATGACAAAATGGAGTTCTTGTTCAAACAAATATTTCGTGACTACCATGCGTAATCCCCATTGTTTCATCATCAGACCTGGGCGGGCTTTAAATGTGATACGCGCTCCTGTTTTTACAAAATGGCAATGCTCTCGAGAGATATAGATTATCCAAAGATATTTTGAGCCATCAATCTTGTTCAATTCCAAACTGAGTGGCATATCGAAGCATTCTTCCGTGAATTCACTTTCAAAAGAAAGATAAAAATGATGTGGTCGTGACAAGGAGGAAGAATCTGGTGAACCAGCGATCGCGTTATGATTGTTTACCTCAAATGCTACACAAAAGGCAAAACCATTCCAGTTGTCATTCACATCAAAATCTTCTATCCTTTTTACTGAAGCCTCATTAAATTGATGTCCGAACCACTCAGGAAGAATTTGATTTGAGGAAGAATCAATAATTTTCCAATCCCAAGGAATAACAATGTCAAAGCCACACCGGAAGTGTCGGGGTTCCTTGTACCAAAAAAAAAACCACGTAGGAATATTAGAGCTAAAGAAAGATACTGTCAGAGAATAATATAAACCATTAAAAGAGTCTTCATTCAACACCTTAAGATTTTGGGTTGAATTGGTTCATTTAGTTCCTTACAATACGCACCTTAATTAGACATCGAAGCCACTCAATTGCAGAGTTAAACAACCACTCATCGACATCCAGCTTGGGGCAATCAAAAATATATAATCCAGACCTATGATCACGAGATCCGGATTCCGTTTTAAAATAGCTTCCCACTGATGAATCACTTCCCCACGGAACTGGAAGCCCCAGTAAAAATTGAAGCTCATGGCAATGCGCCAAGTTTAAATATGCTAGCCTTTCAAGCCCCGCGATAGTAGAAGGTAATGAAACAAAGTTGTTTCCCTCTAGATTTAGTCTTTCTAAACACTTCAACTCTCCAATACCCTCAGGTACTTCACTTAGATTGCAAAAGCCTAAATCTAGAAGAATCAAAGCTGGAAAGAACACAGAAAAATAAAAAAACCATCCCCGGGGAAATTCTCTAAGTATTAAGCAGCCACGACAATCAAGAGTTTTAAGAGATTCGATGGTGTAAACCTTAGAGGGTATACTCACAAGACTTGTGCAGTCTCTACAACTCAAGAATCTAAGCTTTGTACGAGTTCCAATTGATTCATGAACAGCAGATAAACTAGAACATTGATCAATATCAAGGTACTCAAGATTCGATGCCCCAGTAAAATCTGGCATGTTTTCAAGTTTTGTGCAACCAGAGAGCTCCATAATTCTCATAGAACTTAAATTAGAGGAACTGCCAAAATCAAGGCCAACCAGATTGCTACAGTTTTGCAAACTCAAGAAAGCAAGTTTACTCAAAATTCCAATTGATGAATCGACATGGTGTAGGTTTGTACATCCTGTGAGATCTAACCGCTCGAGTTCTGGAATCCCATCAAAGACTGGAGTTTCCATAAGATTTTTAGAATTGCTTAAATCTATCCTTTTTAAAAAGGGAAGAATCGGAAGATCCTATGAAAAAAGAATTAGAAAATACTAATTAGCATGTTGTATCAAAACTTGAATTCCATTCATTGATTTACTTTGGCATGTTATTAGAATTGGAGTCAAAAGTTTTATTTATAAAAAACGAGAACGAAAGTGAGAAGGTAAATTATGATTTAGTATAATTTAAAAATAAGAAAAAATTATTTTGAAAACAAATTCACCTCTCACAGACATTTTTCATTTTTAAAGAGCTCTATCAAAAAATTTAAACATAATAATTTTTATTTGGATCTTTAATTTCAAAATATTAAGGCAGCATAAAATTAAAAAAAAAAAAATTGTGTTTAAATTTAAATCTTTATAATATATGCTACTTCTTTCAAGAAATAATTGAGCATACAATTTATTTTGAAATAAACAAAAAAGTAGACCATTAATACATTTTTGTTTATTTTTAAGCCTTTTAAACATATTAAGATTTTTAAGTAAATTATAAATCTTAAGTAAAATTATATTCATTTACAATTTTTAAAATTATTATGTCATTATAGAATTAAAAAAATCCAATTATTGTGCCACTTCTTTTGAAAAATAATTGAGATATATAATTGTTGTTCCCATTATTTTTTTAAAGCAATAAGAAAATGAAAAGGAAAAACATTAAAGTACCTTGCGGCCGTCCCACAGTCGATGGATGCTGCTATTACGCAAATTCAATTCAACAAGACGATAGGGTTCAAAATTGGATGGCAAAGAAGTGAAAGGGTAACCGCGCCACATAAGGTATTGCAGGCTGTTAGAAAGAAAATTGAGGTCTCCTGAAATTTTCATATGATTTAATATGAGCAATCTAAGACTTGTCATCTTCGACAATCCTTCCGCACTAGCAATCGTCAGAGGGCTTTGGGCATCTTTTTGATCTAGAACTATAGCTTTAACCTCGTCTGTTCCCTAAAAAATATAAGAACAAAGGAAAAGTGTCTATCATTTAAAATTACACAACTTACATCCTTTCACTCTCACAAAGAGGCGGGACCCACACCTTTATTTTTTTTTGTCAACTCTCTCTCCTACTTTATCTATCTTTTTCTCTCTTAAAATGACATAATTTTACCTCCTTTAAAATTATACACACTTTTCCCTAAGAACAAACATGTTTTAAAAAATGGAAAAAATGAACTCACTTGAATTAACTGAACTTATTTTTTGATAGGAATAAAACCTTGACTATATATGTTTATTAAATAAGAAATATTTTTCTTATGTTGTTGGAGATGGATTATCTTATGTTTGGTGTGATGTATAAGGCTCGATAGTATAAGCTTATACTATACGTTATGATATTTTCAATTGTTAAATGTGATCATCGTATAGTATAAGCTTATACAGCAGAACCCCTTAATACATCAAAATAATGTATAACTTAATCAGGCCTAAGAGGGTGTGATTAGGCCTGATAAGGGGCTGATGTATTAATATTGCTGACAAGTACAATTCTCAAGAATTAATATATCATTTCAATATTAATATATTAAAATAATGGTTTTTAATATATTAATTTTTAAAATATTGAAGGATATTATCTTATACAATACCATACCATGCCAAATGCTAGATAGTATTAAAATTTAATCAAGTCTTATACAATCAGGTCTTATACTATCAGTCTATCAGGCCTTATCTAATACTATGCACCAAACATGCCCTTAGTGTAATAAAATCATGAGAGAGACTCACAAATAATTGGAAAGAAAAAAAATATAACCCTTATTATGTGTGTGCAGAAATTTGATTTATCTCATATTAAATGAAATAAATATAACCCTTATTAAATAATTAAAATATTAAAACTTTCTAACGAAGAAAGAAAAGGAAGATCAAGGAATTCAAATTCAGAAAGATGAGTTGTTACCGTTTTTGTCATCAAGACATAATAGAAATCCAGGTAAAGCCACAATCTACTCCACAATCCTGGTTCTTGGGGAAATTGTTGCCGAACAATATGCTTCCCCAATTCTTGCAACATTTCATGCATATGAATTTTCTGATTTTTAATGATTATGAGTGATGTCTCAATCAAACGTTGTATTCCAATGCCAGGGTACAATCCACAAGCATCTAGAACTCGCTTTACATAATCCACTCTCTCCCCTTTAAAGAAACAAGCAATGTGCAGAAATATTTCTTTCTCATCATCTTGGAGTCCATCAAAACTTAAACGAAGCACATCCATAATATCTTTGTCTGGATTCTTCTTCAATCTATCCAAGGCGTCTATCCATTGGGGAGCATCTCGGGTACACAAAAAAGAACCCAATACACTAATTACTAATGGAAGGCCTTTAGCATATTTTAGTATCTCAGGGATCAGCTCAACAAAATTGCTGCTTGAATCATCACTTTTGAAGGCTTTTCTGCATAAAAGTTGACGAGCGTCATTATCTTTCATCAGTTGAGCCTCATAAACTATATCTGTTCCATACGCCTTAAGAATATGCTCATCTCTAGTGGTTACAATCATTCTACTTCCTGCACGAAGCAATTTAGGATTTATAGATAATTCCCGTAATTGCTTTGATTCATCAACATTGTCAAGAACTACAAGGACCTTTATCTTGTGAAACCTATATGTTATGATTCCGGATATTTCAAGAGGACTGCATTTGTCTACATCTTCTTCTTTTAGAGTTTGACGAAGAATTTGTTTCTGCACGGCAACAGCACCACCATCTCCATAAATTTTGCTTACGTCCCCAATAAAACAGCAAGCGTCAAACTGATAAGAGATTCTATCATACAAAGCACTAGCAAGAGTTGTTTTTCCTATTCCGCTCATTCCCCAAATTCCCAAAACTCTAAATTTATCCTCCGGTGAGCTTAATTCTAATATGCTTTCTAATGTTGCTACACGAGGTTGCATCCCAATAACTTCATCAACGACAAATCCTGAGAATTTATGACCCAATATACTTATTACCTTGTGAACAATATTTTCAATCTCTTTGGACTCTGGCCTGAAAGAGAGAGAAAAATAAAATAAAATCATTAAATTATCACCTAAAAAAATAAGGAGAAAAAAAAAGGTAGAAATTCATTTTACGATAATATATTAATGGATATGAATTTGTTGTTAACCAGAAACCTATCTTAAAAAATAAAACAAAATGAGCATAGTACTCACTTATTTCTGACATCCCAACCAGCTAATCCTGCCAGATCCTTCATAGCTCTTTCCCATCGATTAACCTTGACTTGATCTTGTTCAAATCTCGTAGTGTGTAAAAGAAAGGCATCCTTATATACCCCCTTCTGATGATTTCGTACATGAGATGGATCCACTTCATAGAAAATTGGGAAAACAGTTTGTTGCAAATTTTTACGGCATTCGTTTATAGAAGCCATTTCATCCAAACACCATGTCGAAGAAGCATAATCAGGGGAGAAGACAACGATAGAAACTCGTGAATCATGAATTGCTTGTAAAAGCTGTGCTGAAATGGGTTCTCCTTTATCGAGCCGTTTGTCATCCTTGAAGGCAAAAAGACCTTTTCTGGAGAGATGAGCGAAAAGATGATCAACAAAAGAGTTGCGTGTATCAGTACCTCTGAAACTGATAAACACATCGTATTTACAGATCCGCTGAGATGACTTGCTGCTTTGGAATTTTCTGGAATCCATGGAAGAACTGGAAGCTATTGGAATCTATGGTCCAAAACAGTCGCAGGAAAAAGGATCTCCGAGGGAGTAAGTATCTGTGATATGAAAACGAATCTTATTAATCTCGAAAACTCACCGCAAAGGCAGTTGAAGAACGGTTTCTCAGTGTTCGGAGAGAATGAACGGAAACTCACTTGGTATTTTGGTGAATGTAAGAGACGAGAGTCGTACTCATGAGTGTTGAATGTGATGAGAGATGCGTATTCAACGGTTCCAACAAGGGAAGTCGTCGATGTGGGTTCCACATGCAACACTCTGCATCTTCTCATTTGGTTTCTGGGCCTCTCACGGTGTTGTTTGTCCTTTCTCCACTTACCTAATAATCCAACATTATAATTTTCTTCGACGGCAAATATTCAATATAATATACCATATACTCAATGTTGTTAAGATTGAGATCTTATTTAAGATGGAAGAGGATAAAAAAAAATCGTAAATCGTAATATCGACACGGATCGTAAAATTATTATTGTGCATATACAATATTAAAATTACATAAATGATTAAATATTTATCATATAATGACATTATATTAAGCTTTTCTATTTAAACTAAAAAATAATTTATCACATAACCCTTAATTGATAATTTATTATTTTACTGGTTAAGTAAAAATAATAATAATATTCTTCCACTTCTACAATTTTTTTACTTTTAATATACTATTATTCTATAGTTAAACTTAAATCAATATTCTTTTTAATTATATGTCACGTACACTATGTCATTCTTTATTCCATGAGCTGGACAAAATTGTCGATTGCACGGCAACTTGCACATTAATTATAAATTAGGATATAATAGTGACATGGTATTAGGTGTGTATGAACTTCCAACTTGCAAATAAAGTACGAGCGCTTTTTCAATGCAACCGACGCATGTAAGTCTTCCATTCAGTTTTTGACATTTGGATTATTTAATTTTTTTAACTTCTAATCCGTACAATTTACATCCTCTCTCTCTCTCCTATTTTAATTGGTGGGTCGCACCCAAAGAATGGTGCGACCGTAGCACAATAAAAATTTCGATAAAGTACAAATTAGGCTGCAACTCACACATATGAGGCGTGATTACCAATTTATTTTCTTATCATCACTGTTCACCACTGCCAGAAGCGCACATGCAGGAGAAGAAGAGATGAGAGAGTCATCTTCTGATTCACCTCCCACCCTCATGATGGCCAAACCCGCAGCGGAATCAACCACAACACCAGCAGTTCAGGAATGTAACCCTTGATCTCGATCTGCTTGAGGTAGTAATCATCCTCGGTTCTCATCTCCTCCATCTTCTTCTTCAGGTACTTATGGTTCAGCATCTTGAAAGCTTCAATGGCTTCCGGAGTATGCAGAGGAACCCCTTCACCTTCGTTGAGACTCTTGTGCACGAAATCGACCTCCGTTGAGAGGATTTCTTCCCATGGAGCACATCCATCGATCCAGTGCGCATTCGAGCTTCGTCTTCGGTCTCTCTCTTCTTCTTTTATTGAATCGCTGAAATGGTGGAATCGCCTGATTTCACTGATGTTACTTGTTTGAACGTCGATTGGAAACGATCTGAGAAGAAAATGATCCCAATTGTCATCGAACTCGTTTGATTGAAAAAAATCGTAAGATCGCACATTGTTACAATTTTGAACGCGATCTTAACAACCATGCATATAATGAACCACCGACTAAGTTTTCAAAATAATGATTCGTGTTATTCATCATTTATACCATAAGGAAATGTCATTTTAAACTTTATCAAGATAAATATTACTAGCCTTTTTTATTTAAACGTATTAATGACATTAGATATCTTGCTGGACATTTTATATTTTCAATTGGGAAAAGTGTTTGTTCTTTTAATTTAAATGACACAATTTATGTCACTTCAATCTCACAAAGAGGTGGGACCCTATTGCGAAAAATTGGCAAGTGTACCGATCGTTCCAAGTAATAAAATGATGAGTAGGCACCGAAATTATTATAACTATTCCTCTCTTGTTGGATTAATAAAATTGGTTTGAGAACAATTGTAAGTTGTGAAAATTTAGAACAATTTAAAACAGTGTAATTAATTCAAGAATTCTTTAGAAATCTCGAGAATAACAGATTAAGATTGAGAAAATATTTAAGAGAGTATTGTGGTAAAGTGACGCCAACACCTTTATGATCCCCACCTTGCAATCTGAATTAACGTTTACATTTAATTTAAACATTGATCAAACAATTCACCATCTTTTAATTGATTAGTTAAGCCCTAATTCCTTAGTGATCTTAACTTTATTAATCCTATTAGAATCCTAATCCCTTAGAAATCCTTTTTTAGGTTAAACTTTTGAATCAATGAATCCTTAACGTTTGCGGTTCATGTAGCTTATCCCTAGTGCATACATGAACAATTACTTTCCTTTTTGTCTGGAATTAGAATCCCAATATCTCTATTGAAAACTCTAACCCTCGCAATCCCGATAGAGTGATCAATTCTAGAAGAATTAAAAGATGAAGAGCAAAGGAAAATTGGAATAAACAAATATAAAAATTATTCAAACTACAAGGGGTTCACATCAAGGGTTGTGACCCTTACCACAAGAATAAAAGACTAGCCAAACATATTCATGTCTGACAATTCAAATATAAAAGAGAAAAGAAAATAAAGTTACTATCATACACCAAGAACGATGAATTGCTCCCTTGACGTACTCCTCTAACTTGAATCCTTGTTTTTCTCTCTGTCGTACTCTTGATCGATTTTTCTCCTCCTCTCGCTGTTCAGCATACTTTTTATATTCCTCTCACGCGTTGTTCCAAAATTTCCCTTCAAAACACACGGTCAGGTCTTTCCGCAACTTGGCGCGGAATCGCGCCACCACAGCGCAGAATCGCGCCACCACAGCGCAGAATCGCGCCAACCTTCAAAACACGAGGTCAGGTTCCCGCAAACTGGCGCGGACTCGCGCCACCACGGCGCAGAATCGCGTCAACTTTTTGGAAAATGGCAGAAGCACTGTTGGCGCAGGACCGAGCCACCATCCGCGCGGACTCGCTCTGCAATCTTCTTTTCTCACAATTTCGTATTTTCCTTCTTTTTCCTATATAAAAATAACAAATAAGTGAGAAATAAGACTGAAATAGAAAAGTCAATATAAAAAGAAAATATATACAAAAACTACTCTTTTATGACTTAATCCTTATTATTTTTAGCTTGGAAAATCACATATGCCAGAGGCGCATCAAATTATTCCCAGATTTAAACGTTGCTGTCCCCAGCAACAAACAAGATCAAATCATGGAAAAACCAAAAAATAACAATCCAGCATAACATCATACAGACAATCAATAGTTCACTATGCTAAGCATGACTGAATTAATGCAAAGAACTCCTAACAATACCCTCTATTCTCATAAGAATGTCAGAATCTAACTTGAACACCCCTCACCAAGATAAACATATAACAATCAACACTCAAGTGTTTGGGAGAATAGCAATCACTCAATCCACCACAGCAATAGTACTACCATAAGCTTGATCATATTCTCAAGTTCCTAAAGATAAGGAATATTAACACATTCACCATTGATCAAAAGGACTTCACATGGATATAACTTGGCCTGGCTTAGGGGTAGGAATTTATGGGAAGTAGCTAAAATTGTAAGTTGAGATTGAAATACTGATATACACTTGAGAAAAAAAAACAACCAAATCTCAACAAATTTAACCTCCACTATTCTTTAAGATCAGGGGTCCATCCCTTTTATTTTCCACCTTTTTCACATTGCTATATACACTTTCAATTTTTTTTTCAATTTTTTTTTTAAATTACTTAGCTTCAGTGGAGCTTACCTCAATTGATTTTCTTTTCTTGTCAAGCATTTCAATCTCAACAAAGGTAAGACAATAGGAGCATGGCTAAGCAATCAACATGCATCATGAACAAATAGGCTCAGGCTCAAAGGGGTTAACAATGGAAAAATAAAAGAGTTGGGCTATCTGGCCATTGCTAACAAGAATAAAATTGCCTTAATCATTTCAATCAATGCATGTATCATAGAGAAACAGAGCAAGTTCTAGAGTGCTATCACAGTAAGGTCTCTCAAGAATAAAATTAAGTGTTTAGCACAAAACCTCACCGGCTATGGTATCAAGCTAGACTCTCAAAAGAAACATCAGGCATCATTAATCATTCAAGCACAAAATTCAGACAAACGAGCAATCATGAAATCTACTCATGCCCATGCAATATCATGCCAGAAGTTCATACAAAACATTTTTTCTATGATGAAATCAATCAAGTTAACTAGGAAAAGCATATCTAAACCTGGGACTTGCTCAGAAAATATTTTCCAAGAATTTTCAAATATTTCAATTTTTTTTTTAAATTTAAAAGAGAAAAAACAAGAAAACTACTAAGAAAATAAAAATAATAATAATGGTTAGAATATCTCCCCTGATATAAAGTGCAGTTCCGCTTCTGCAGCTATCCTTCATAATAATGCTACCCATTCCCATATTTAGAAAATTGTTGTCCCCAGCAATAACTAAACCCAAGGTTTATCATAACTGCACAATGGAACAAACAACATAGGATAGATAATAATAAGATCAGCACAATATCATAGTATGGGGACGTATACAACCCAAAAGATAGTCTGTGACCCTATCATCAAACTAAAGGTCACCACTAAAAACAGTAAAAGACAAAAATAAACTAAGAATATATACAAATAAATCTCTGACAGCAAAGAGATATCACTCGTCTGAGTCATCACTATCATCCATGACCATCCTCCTAGCAGCATGGGAGAACTCAGTAGCAGGACAATATAGCCCTGGATCATGGAATGGCTGTGATGGCATAGGAACATCAGCTGGTGGTGGAGCAGGATAAGGCTACTGATATATATAGGGGGAGGAATATGAGGATACACAGGTTGAAATGTATTGAAGGGTACACTACGATAAGCATGCTCCATAAACCTGTGTGTATACTCCCCCTGCATAATAAGCACTTCATTCTGGAAAGATATCAGAGAAAGCTGCTATTGCAGACCATAGAAATCAAAACTAGGAAGGGGCGTTTGTGAAGTAGCAGGAGCAGCAGGAGCCGCAGGAGTAGCAGGCTCAGGTGCAGGAAGTGGGATAGGCACCCGTGGAACTCGTGGAGAAGCAGACCTACCAACTCCAACAGTATTAGCCCTTTTTTCTGTACTTAACCTCAGATTTAGAATAATAATCTATATAAGTAGCATGAGTCATATCTGAGGCAGGTTTAACATCGAAATCTTCATTATAACACCTCACAATTTTAAATTAAGTATTTAAAATATTAAATGAGTAATTAAGTGAAGGATTAGAGAAAATCCTAAAGATTAGGCCAAAATACAAAGAAAGGACAAAACGGTAATTAGCAACACGCAACCCTAGGAAGATAAAAATTGAGTAGAAGGTGTCAGATGATAAAAATGACCCTGGAAATGGATTCAGAACGAAAAATTGAGTGGTTAGGCAAGTTTTAGAAAAATCAATGAATAGTGTTTTTACCGGGTCAAAATATCGCGGTACGATTGCACCGTAAAACGTGTCATTTGATTTTTGAGCTCTAGGTTTCAAATGAGTTATAAATGGTCTATAGAACTAGGAAATATGATTTCTGATAATATTTGATGCAATTAAGTCAGTTTGGGGAAGTGTGTCAATGGCGCGCGCAATAGCTTAAAACAGCGTTTTCTCCGAACGAACGGAAAACTCCGGATTCATCTGATCAAGTATAATTAAAGGAGATTAGTTAATGTTAAAAATTAGAATTTTTAAATAGGTTTTGAATTTACGGACGTTTAGTGAAAGTTCGGACGAGTTTTAAATCGCATGAGGTGGCGTGGTACCCACCCCACTTAAAATTCACTTAAGTCCACCTCACCCTTACACTATTCATCATCATCCCACTCCCTTCTCTTCCTCAAACCCGAGCTGCAGCCCTTCTCCCCCCTTCATTGTGCAAAAATTTCTTTGGATCATAACTTAGCCATTTCTCCACCGAGTCCAACGATTTTTGTCTTGAATCGTGATGGAAAACACCTTCCAAACACATTGGTACTACTCTTGAGCCTTGAAACCGTGTATTTAGGGAGATCCAAGCCAATTTCAGTTTCGAATTTAAGGAGGAATTTGATGTTCATGGGGTCATTTGAGCTTCCATTGCTTGGAGGAGTCTTGGGGTAGCATCAAGCCTTGGTTGTGAGTATATTTTCATCCCCTTTACATGGTTTGATTGTAGTTTATTTTCATGAACCCTAAACCTTGAAATTTTGATGTGTGATGTTAGAGAGCTCAATTGGGAAAAGTTTGTACATGAAAGTGTCTTAGAATAATGTGTATTAGCTATAAATGCAATGGAAATTTTAGGTGAAAAATGTGATTTTGTAACTTAGAATATTTTTGGAAGTGTCATGACTTGGATTTTGGAAAATGTTTTAAGATGTTATTGGTGAGTTGATAGATGATTATATGTTGATATAATGGTGTTGTATGAGGTGTGGAATGATTAAATAGAGTGAGAATTCTTTAGAAATCCCAAGGGTGCAAGTCGGCCATAGAGTGAGTTTTAGGAATTTGATGTTGTTTGTGTTGATTGGATGATATATCAAGTGTTAAATGGTATTAAATTGGGTTGTGTGGTGGTTGGAAAGTGGTTGAATCAATAGAAAATAGTAAATGGTATTTAAAGACATAAAAGAACCTAGAGTGACTTATTTAGCAAAACGATACTTCAAACACATAAAACGGAAAAACGACAATTGATTTAGCCTCTTAGAAACCTAAGGATGTGTAATAAATTGCGAAAGAAAATTTAGAAAAATAAATTTGAAAAATGGCCTTGTTTGGCCGAACCTTCCAAGGGAGGGGAGGTGATTTTGTGGTTTTTCGCGTTTTGATAGAATTGACGTATACTGATGGCTGTACATGGTTGTATAGGTTGTCGTACGTCGATTTGAATCCGGAACCGTGAATCGGTGGATTACCCTTGGTCCTGGACCAAGTGGATTGAGGTAAGTGACTGGATCAATGCATGTATAATTGTGAATTAGCATGTGTTGTGTGAAATTTGAGTAATTGGGAATGTCCTCTGTGTAGGCATTCTGTGGAGTAACAAGTTTGGGAAATAAGCTGCTGTGGAGCTAAGTGGAGGAACATATTAAGGTAACCTCTTGGTATTGGGGCTTGTTCCCTTTTCTGTTCCACCATACCCGTTGAGGGTAATGGTAGGAGGTGTATATGAGTAGTGTAGAACAGCATGAGCATGCATGTAGCATTTATGAGGGTACTTATGTACTGAGTCTCTGGCCAGAAGACAGTGTAGCCTTCGGGTAGTGCGGACTTCCACTGGATAGGTCTTCGAGAGGAAGTTCCAGTTGACCTATGGTCGTGGTGTGTCATCCGGGTAGGAGCACACTAGGAAGTCTCGGGTGTATATGGATGGAAGGGGTACCTTGGTTGTGGTTCTTGGAACACGCTTTGGATGAGACCCGTAGGCTTATATGCCGAGGACGTTGCGTGGTATTGGTAGCTACCATTCCAGCTTCGTCGTATTTTATATCCCGATATTCCCCAGCTTCGTCGTGTTTTACATTACTTATATGCATCGAAGTGAACCATTAGGCAGAGTTTTCTCCAGAACCTCTGGGTTACTGAGATATATCTGTATATCTCACCCCGTCTTGGGGCACTATTTCAGGAGGTAGCAGTGGCAGTGGAGTGGCGGGCAAGAAGCCCGTAGGATGACTAGTGGGAGCACCTTTGCCATTTTGCATTTTGTTGGCCATGTGGCCTAGGCTAGACTTAGGGCATGAACATCTCATATGTATGTAGGATGAGTTTCATTAGCATATTTGTTCTTGTCGTTTTGGCTAAGTCTAGTAGTTATGTCATTTAAGCTTATGTTTTGATTTGTAATTAAAGTTGTAATATTTGGAAGATTGTAATTTAAAGTTGAAGTTGTAAGTTATAACTTGTAAGTTAAATGTTATAAATGTACCAGAAATGCATGATATACTATGATGGAAAGGCTTTAGGCCTATTGTAGGTTTATGATTCCTTGTATGTTGAAAATATGCATGAAAAGGGACTTTGTTGATTGAAACCATTTAAGGATTTAAAGTGAGCTATGTTGTGTAATAAATATAAACTGAGTTGGGTTGTAAGTGCCCCATGGCATTGTTGGTCCTTGTGTGTGCCACCCATTGGATTATTAGGTACATTTGAGGTACTAGTGAGCTTGTGCAATTTTGGGGATTATAGGAAAAACAAAGGAAACTCTAGCGAATTTTCTGTAGAATTGGCAGATTTTAGATGAACTTCGAGAGAACATATCTCCCTCCACAGGGGTCCGATAGGGACGTGCCATACGCCATTTTAAAGCTTGAGATGTCCCCTACATAGTTTCAAAATATGAGCAAATTATGGGTTGTAAGAAGCCCTGTAGGATGTATTGAATACGGACTGTCCAGAACCCCCTAATGCAGGGGCTGTTTCTGGCAGTGTTTGGGAAATTAATTCTCACTTCGTTTCTCAGTCAAATTAAGCGTATGATATATCAAATTGAAGATTAAGGTATCTAGTTTGTAGCATAAAAAAGTTGAGAGCAATTGGATGAGTAAAATTTCTACAGTAAGTCGTGGAGTGAAAGATGTTTTGAGCTGCTTTGGGGTTGGTTGGCAGTTTTGCTTGTCCAACTTCAAACGGCGATAACCGGAGCAAATGAGCTCGGAATTGAGCGTGTGATAGCTTCTTAGAAAGGGAATTGAATAAGAAAAAAACATAACTAGAGGGGAAGGTCTTATTTGGTCTGATGTGTTTGCAGAAAAATAATTAGTGAACCATGTTCGGATAGGTAAAAAGGTAAAATTGAGAAATTGGATAAGTGGGTTTATGGGAATCCCTTAGTGACTTATAATATGTAAAGTAAGATGTAAAAATAGTTAAAATAAGTATTCCGCAAGAGTTTACAGTTACGGTCACAGCTTTTAATTATTACGCTTTTTATTGTTTTAAATGCTCGTGTAATAATCAGAAAAAGTTTATTCGCATTTTTATAAATGAATTGTTGTGATTGTAACTGCGCTTAATATCATAATTAATGTTAACAATACCGGTGTACAACGGGCTGTTACATTTTATGGTATCAGAGCAGTTTTGTAAGGGAACTCTGATAATGCATAACTGTATTTTGTGTTGCATAGCTATCTCTGAACTGTTTATGATTACTGTATATGTGATTCCTCAGTGTGGGTCTAATCAGCTCATTCCTTTGTGTTACATGTACAGATATCATGAGTAGGGCTCGGGGTCGCCGTGGAACTCGAGGTGCAGGACATCTAGCAGCACCAGATCCTATTACTGTAGTTCTGAATGCTCTGCAAGAATTACAAACAGAAAGGGGTATCAAATTAATGCTAGCTCCTAGATCACATAATGCCCTGCCATTTTTGGTGTTACCAATTTGAATAGGAATATTGAAGCTCCCTGGATCATGACGCTTAGGCGGGAACTTCTTTGTAATAATAGCACTACACTCCTCAGTGAGTGTCACCGTTTGGCATTCTTGCAACTTGTGCTTCCTTGACAACAAATCCTTCATGAACTTGGCATAATTTGGCATGCTAGCCAAAGCTTCAGCAAATGGAATGTTGACATGCAACTTCTTGAATATATCAAGAAACCTTCCATACTGTTGCTTCTGATCATCCTTCTGGAATCTTTCAGGATAAGGTGCCATGGCTCTCACATATTCGGGACTCAGCTCAAATTTCTTCTTTTCAGCAACAATAGCTAGCTCTTTTTCTTCACATTTCTGAAGAGGTGTCTTAACATCAGAAGGAATCACCTCCTCTTTTTCTGGCTCCTCAACCGCCTTAAGCTTCTCATTAGCTTTCACCTTTGTGCTCAGCTTTTCTGGAGCTGCTATCACCTTACCACTTCTAGTTGTGACAAACATACAATCCTCCTTGGGATTTGTAACTGTGTTACTAGGGAAAGTGTCTGGAGTTCTATTAGCAACTTGCTTAGCCAGCTGGCCAATTTGATTCTCCAAATTTCTGATAGAAGCACTCATGTTTTTAGTATTGGCCGTAGTCTCTTCCATGAAGGCATTGAAGTGTTGAGCCATTTGTCCAACTAACCTCTCCAAATCATAAGGTTCCTTAGCTTGGACTGGTGGAGACTGCAAGTAGTTGCTGGAATTGTAATCAAGACCTGCGCCTTAAATCTTCCGTTGATAATTATTACCTCCGGGAGTAAAATTCTGACCACTTTGAACATTTTATTGTTGAGGTCTTTGATCATACCAAATGCCATTCACTTGCATTTGCTTAGGTGAATCAGAAGGCATCTCAGGACATTCATTAGACTCATGATTGTCCTGGCAATATTCGCACACAACAGCGGCAGCTTTAGTCTGAACACCAGCAAGCTGCATCTTGTCAAGCCTTGATGTCAAGTTTGCTACTTGCTGAGATAACAAACTGTTTTCAGCCAGCACAGCATTATTACCTTCCAGTTGAAGGATACCTCTCTTAGGCTTTGCTGACAACCCTTGGTTTTCGTTGGCAGCCATCCTCTCAATCAGGTCAAGAGTCTCGTTTGCTCTCAGAGTTTTAATAGTGCCTCCTGCTGCACCATTCAACACCATCTGAACCTCAAGTTTGCAACCATTGAAGAAGATTTCTAACCTGATTACTAGCAGTCAGGTTATACTGAGGACACCTTCTCATCAAATCCTTGAACTGGTTCCATGCTTCACACATTGATTCACCCTCAGATTGAGTGAAATTGGTGATATCATTCACCATCTGGTTGTACTTCTCCATTGAGAAGAACTGAGCAAAGAACTTATGTGATAAATCATCCCAGGTTGCAATGCTTGCTGCAGGCTGCCTCTCCAACCAACTAAGAGCCTTTCCCTTAAGAACAAAACGGAACAGCCTTAACCAGATCACATCGTTCGACACCTGAGGGTGTTTGGTTGAGTCACAGATCCTCAAGAGTCTGTCAACGAATCGGTGAGGATCTTCACTCTCCTCTCCTCCAAACTGAACTCTCTCCACCAATTGAATATGAGAGAACTTGAGCTCCCAATTATTGGCAACATTTGGCTGAAAAATGCTCGCATTGGGCCTGTTGAATAATGGAGTTAGGATAGTATCCATGAGCGGATTGTCCTCTTCATTGTTCCCTGCCATGGTGTGTGCTTCTTCAAACAGAATTTCTGACTCGTCGAATGCAAGCCTCTTTCGAGCAAGTTTTCTGTATCTCTTTTCAGTCTTAGTAATCTCCAAATCAAGTGGAAATTCTGGCTCTTTACCTCGCATACAACTCAGAAAAGAGATTAGTAGCACTATTCAAATATCAAAAATAAAATAAAATCTAATCTTAAAAATCAAAATTAATTGATATAAGAAACGCCAATCCCCGGCAACGGCGCCAAAAACTTGGTGCTTCCCGGCAAGTATACCGATCGCACAAGTAATATAGAAAGTAAATAGAGTATCGTCTCCACAGGGATTGGGTCGAATATCAATTATATTCCTTTCAAGAATGGAAAAGTTCACAAGAGTTTGTTTGTGACAAATAATGTCGAGTTGTGTAAAATTGAGAACTGAAATAAAGACTTGTTTTTGTAATTTTTCTGTGATGAAGAATAAAAATAAGAACAAGAATGATTTGATTTATAAAAATGAGAAAAGCATTGTAGCCAGAGCGCACTCACCTTATGTAGCCAGAGCGTACTCAGATAATTATCATCTAAAATTAATTAGTTAAATTCCAATCTCTTGGCAATTTAACCCTTTAATCTCAATTGGAATCCTAATCCCTTAGCAACCCCTCATGAGAATTAAGCAATGAACACGATAATTCAAACATCTGCAATTCAATACACATCTATTCCCAGCATCCATACAAACCGTTATCCTACCCCTTTTCAGGATGAAAACCCCAATATTCCTATCTAGGGTTCTAACCCCCAAACTATCCTCAACTATCAGATTGATCAATTCTAATAAAGAGAATATAAATTTCGCACAAGGTAAAGATAAAGAACTTTATATAAATGAGTAGAAATCAACCAATCCGTCGTAACAAGGGTTCACATAGGATTTGTGACCCTAACTACAATAAAAGTAAACTAGCCAAACATAATCGTGACTAAAAATCCAATATTCATAAAAACATAAAGTAAAAGAGAAAGAAGAACAAGAACAAGAACAAGAATTTCTCTCCGGAGCTCTCCTTCTGACGCACGACGGTCTCCTTAGGTCCAGAATACCTAATTCTGTGCTGAGCCTACTTTTTATAATCTTCTTTTTCATCTTCCAAAATAGCCTTCTTGAAAAGCACGGGCTGTGATTTCCGCAAACTGGCGCTCTCAGCGCCAGTTCCACGCCAAGAGCGTGGTTGCCTCTGAATCTTCACGCCATCAGCGTGAAATCAACGCTATGAGCATGGGAGAAAGAATGGTTTCACGCCATCAGCGTGAACTCCATGCTATGAGCGTGGAATTTTCCGGTTCTTCACGCCATCAGCGTGAAATCCACGCTATGAGCGTGGGAGTTTCTGGTTCTTCACGCCATCAGCGTGAAATCCACGCTATGAGCGTGGATCTTCATTTTGGCAAGTCTCCATTTGGCTCCAGTTTTGTCTGCTTTTCCCATATATTGAAGGCATATCATTGCACGCATCTGGAATTGTGTTAACAGGCTTTTATAATTTTTATTTCTTTTTTCCTGTAAAAACACAATCAATAGGTGAGAAATATCATTTACATAAAAGAATCAAGATAATAAGCAAATATGTATTTAAATTGCTCTTTTATTACTTAATTATTATAATTTCTAGCTTGGAAAACCGCATTTGCCAGAGGCACATCAGTGTGTGAGTGAGTGACCTGCGGTGTTGGAAAATTGAAGCACAATGTGTGAGGGAATGGGAGAAAAGAGTGAGAGGAAGAGATGAAGTGAGAAGAAAGGAAGAAAAGAAGAAGAAGAGGAGAAGAAAAAAATGAAAAGGAAAGAAAAGAAGCAACGCGGGATAAGGAAGAAGGGAGGGTTAGGAAATAAGGTTACACGCTGCCAAAACGGCAGCGTTGCATTTAAAACCAACTGGCGCTGAACCGCGCGGACTAGCGCGGAATCGCGCCATTTGTCAAAAAAATAATTCCCGCGCGAGATAGCGCCACCACGGCGCAGAATCGCGCCAACTCACTGGGTTTTCGCCCAGGGTTGCGACGCGTCATCGCGCGAGAATGGCGCAAACCCGCGCAAATTCTCTGGTCGTAATACTGAACCACCACGCGGGATTGCGCGAGAATGGCGCAAATTAGCGCCAATTCTCTGGTGTTTATACTTACTCAATACTCCTGGGTTGCCTCCCAAGAAGCGCTTCTTTAACATCTCGAGCCTGACGGAAGCAATTTAAGCCTCAGGTGAAGCCAAAGGAATAGAAACTACTTCCTTATCTACTTGCTCTCCATGATATAATTTCAATCTACACCCATTGGCCTTAAAAGGTCTTTCCACATTGAGAGGGGAGATTTCAACCGTACCATATGGAAATACTTTCTTAACAATAAAAGGGCCAGACCAGCGAGATTTGAGCTTACCTGGAAACAACCTCAGTCGAGAGTTGTATAATAATACCTGTTGTCCTAGCTCAAACTCTTTTGGTTGGATCTTCTTGTCATGCCACTTCTTTGTCTTCTCTTTGTAAATCTGGGCATTCTCATAGGCCGCTAACCTGAACTCATCAAGCCCATTTAATTGCATTAACCTTTTATCATTAGCTTTTGATGGTTCAAAATTCAAAAATTTAATAGCCCACAAAGCTCTATGTTCTAACTCTACAGGAAGATGACAAGACTTACCATACGCCAGTTGGAATGGTGACATACCTATTGGTGTTTTGAAAGCGGTCTTGTATGCCCAGAGTGCATCATCTAATTTCTTGGCCCAATCTTTCCTTGAGTTGCCTACAGTCTTCTCCAGAATCCTCTTCAGCTCTCTATTTGAAATCTCTACTTGTCCACTGGTCTGAGGGTTGTATGGTGTAGCCACCTTGTGAATGACGCCATACTTTGTGAGTAAGCTTTCAAACTGCTTATTACAGAAGTGAGTGCCACTATCACTTATGATAGCACGAGGGACTCCAAAGCGGGTGAAAATATTCTTTCTTAAGAAAGAAACTACCACCTTTGCATCATTCGTAGGCAAAGCAACCGCTTCTACCCATTTGGACACGTAGTCCATAGCAACCAAGATGTATTGGTTCGAATATGACTTAGGGAATGGTCCCATGAAGTCAATTCCCCAAACATCAAACAGCTCCACCTCTAATATACAGTTGAGGGGCATCTCATCTTTACGGGATATGTTTCCCGTCCTCTGGCACTAGTCACATTTTTTCACAAAGTCTCGCGCATCCTTAAATATTGCGAGCCAATAATAGCCACTCTGTAGTATTTTCTGTGCAGTCCGGTTGGCTCCAAAATGCCCTCCATAATCAGATGCATCGCAGTGCCACATAATATCTGGCGCTTCGAATTCAGCAACTCACCTACGAATAACACCATCAGCACATTGAAATTAAAGGAAAGGGTTATCCCAGTGATACCTCCTTGCATCATGAAGGAATTTCTTTTTCTACTGCCAAGTAAGATCATTAGGCATCAATCCGGCAGCCTTGTAATTTGCAAAGTTTGCAAACCATGGACTCATGATCACTGCCATCACTTGTTCATCAGGGAAGGATTCATTAACTTCTATTTCAGATCCTTCTTGCAAACTCTTATCTTGAATCCTAGACAAATGATCTGTCACTTTGTTTTCTACTCCAGCTTTGTCTCTGATTTCCAAATCAAACTTCTGAAATAGGAGCATCCAACGCAGCAAACGTGGCTTTGCATCCTGCTTTGGTCATCAAATACTTAAGAGCAGCATGGACAGTAAATACAATCACTTTAGAACCTATCAGATAAGGTCTAAATTTATCTAAAGCATAAACTACTGCTAGCATCTCTTTTTCAGTAGTGGCATAATTAACTTGTGCCTCATTAAAAACTTTACAAGCATAGTAAATAACATGTAACAACTTGTTCTTACGCTGACCAAGTACTGCACCCATGGCGTATGCGCTCGCATCACACATGAGTTCAAACGGAAGACTCCAGTCTGGCGCCGTCAGAACAGGCGATGTGGTAAGTGTTTCCTTCAATATGTTGAATGCATTGAGGCAAGCTTCATCAAAAAGGAATTCATTTTCCTTCACCAGCAGTTGGCTAAGAGGCTTTACAATCTTCAAAAAATCCTTTATGAATCTTCGATAAAAACCTGCATGGCCTGAGAAACTTCGCACACCATTATCATTAACGGGAGGGGGAAGTTTTTCAATTAACATCAACTTAGCCTTATCAACTTCAATGCCTTTTTCAAAAAATTTATGGCCTAATACTATGCCATTTCGTACCATAAAATGGCACTTTTCCTAGTTTAGAACTAGATTAGTTTCCTGACATCTTTTCAAAACTTTAGCTAAATTAACTAAGCATGAATCAAAACAGGAACCAAAGACAGAAAAATCATCCATAAATACCTCTAAACATTTTTCTACCATATCAGAGAAGATAGAAAGCATACACCTTTTAAAAGTCGCGGGCGCATTGCAGAGGTCGAATGGCATCCTTCTGTAGGCAAAGACTCCAAATGGGCATGTGAAAGTCGTCTTCTCTTGATCTTTCAGTGCCACTGGAATTTTATTATAGCCGGAATAATCATCCAAGAAGCAATAAAAAGCATGCCCGGCTAACCTTTCCATCATTTGATCAATAAAAGGAAGAGGAAAATGATTCTTCCTTGTAGCATCTTTTAACTTTCTGTAGTCCACACACATCCTCCAGCCAGTAATAGTTCTGGTGGAGATCAACTCATTCTTCTCATTTTTCACAACAGTTACTCCTCCTTTCTTTGGAACTGTCTGTACTGGACTTACCCATGCAATGTCAGAAATTGGGTAAATCATTTCAGCATCCATGAGCTTCACCACTTACTTGTGGACTATTTCCTTCATTGTGGGGTTTAGTCTCCTTTAAGGCTGTTTCACTGGTTTAATATTGTCTTCCATCAGAATCTTGTGAGTACAGATTGAAGGGTTGATGCCCCTCAAATCAGAGATAGACCACCCGATAGCTGTCTTGTGTTGCTTAAGTACTTTTAACAGCTTTTTCTCTTCTTCAGAAGACAATTCCTTATTGATGATAACAGGATATTGTTCTTCATCTCCCAAGAAGGCATATTTCAGAATTTCAGGTAACTCTTTCAATTCTATTTTTGGTGCCAGTGTAACTAAGTCATCTTCTTTCTTTCCTAGCTCCTCAAAAATAACTTCTCGCTCTTCTTGTGGAGTAGCTTCATCTTGAGCCTTCAACTCTTCTTCGAGCTCTTGATCATCAATTTTCTCTTCCTTGACTACTTCTTCAAACACATCAAGTCTGAAGTAATCATTCTGGTCAGATGAATTCTTCATCGCATCAAACACATTAATAGTGATTGTCTCATCATTCATCCTTAATTCGAGCTTTCCTTGTTCTACATCAATCATAGCTCGAGTTGTGGCCAAAAATGGCCTTCCCAACAGAAGAGGTATTTCACTCTCCTCCTCCATATCCAACACAATGAAATCAGCAGGGAAGATAAACTTGTCAACCTTGACAACGACATCCTTTATGACTCCATTAGGTCTTCTTAACGAACGGTCAGCAAGCTGTAAAGAGACCATGGTTGGCTTTAACTCAGAAACTCCCAATGACTTGCATATTGACAATGGAATCAAGTTGATGCTTGCTCCAAGATCAAAAAGTGACCGGCCAAAATTAGTGTTGCCTATCGCAATTGGGATGTTGAAACTCCCAGGATCTCGAAGCTTTAGTGCGAACTTCTTCTGTATAATGGCACTACACTCTTCAGTAAGTGCTACTGTCTCACAATCCTGCAACTTATGCTTTCTAGACAAGAAATCTTTCATGAATTTAGCATAGTTAGGCATATTAGCTAAAGCCTCAGCAAAAGGAATATTAATATGCAACTTTTTAAACATATCTAAAAACCTGACATATTGTTGTTTTTGTGCCTGTTGTTTGAGCTTCATAGGATAAAGAGGTTTCTCAAACCGAGAATAATCCATTAGCTTCTTCGGAGCTTCAACAGGTTTCTCTTCTGCTACTTCTATCTTTGCAGCTCTTCTTTCTCACTTGCAGGTGTTTCCTCCTCTTTTTCTTGCTCTGGTTCAATTACTGATTCGGCAGCTTTCTTTTTCTGAACCATCTTTTGCTTTTCTTGAGGGGTAATCACGATTCCACTTCTAGTTACAATGGATTTGCAGTGTGCCTTAGGATTCACAATAGTATCACTAGAAAACTGCCCTTGACCTCTTTCAGCTAGCTGCCTAGACAACTGGCCTATCTTGTTCTCCAAGTTCCGGATGGAAGCATCTTGATTTTTGTGATAGGCTCTTGTCTCATTCATGAAGGCATCAGTAGTCTGCATGTGATCATTTGTGGTCTTGGAAAGATGCAGCATTGCTTTCTCTGGTTTAGATGGCTCCTTATGTGGAGGAGGAGGAGGTTGCAGATAATTGTTGGATTTATAATCCAACCCTCCACCTTGACTTCTCCTTTGAAAATTGCTTCCTTGAGCACCATTTTGATTCCTCTGAAAATTTTGGGTATTCTGTGGTGGCCTTGGATCATACCAAACTCCATTGACCTGAAACGGTTCAGCTCCCATGAGTGTTGGGCACTCATTAGTCCCATGCTCCCCTTTGCAGTACTCGCAGTTAACTGAATTAACCTGAGCTGTAGAGATTTGCATCTTGTCTAGCTTGGAATTCATACTGGCTAGGTGTTGGAAAATCACCTTTTGCTCAGCTAGTGATACATCATTGTTCCCCAGTTGTAGAAGTATTTTCTTCGGTTGAATTGGTTGAACCGGTTGAACTTCCATTGAAGCATTCTCGTTCCTTGCCATGTAATCAATCAGCTCTAGAGTTTGAGTTGTTGTCTTATTTCCTATGGTTCCACCGGCTGCACCGTTGACAACCATTCTGGAATCTGGTGTCATTCCATTGTAGAAGACTCTGACCTTCTTGGTATCTAGCAAGTCGTATTTGGGGCATTTTCTTATCAACTCCTGGAATCTGGTCCAGGCTGCACATAAGGTCTCTCCCGGTTGTTAAGTGAAGTTGGTGATTCCGTTCACCAACTTATTGTACTTTTCCCTGGAAAAGTGCTCAGCAAAGAACTTCGATGCTAACTCGTCCCATGTTCGGATACTGTTAGGAGCTTGTCGATCCAACCATCTCAGGGTTTTTCCGATCAAAGCAAAAGAAAACAACTGGAGTCTGATTGCATCATCGGATACCCCATGATGTTTGGTTGTATCACATATTCTCATAAATCTGTTCATAAAGTCATGGGGATCTTCGTAGTCTTCTCCACCAAAAGGATTCTTCTCCACCAAAGTAATCAGAGACGGATGGATGTCACAGTTGTTGGCATCTATCGGTGGCTTGACTATGATAGAGTTCAGCCTCGTGAAAAGAGGAGTGAGAATTGACTCCATCAATTCCTCTCCTGGAGGTGGATTATTAGCTGCCATCATTGGTTCTGTGTTTGGCTTAGAACTCGAAGACTCTACCTGCTTTCTTTGCTTCGCTAGCTTTCGATTCTTCTTTGCAGTTTTCTCGATTCTGGATCAAACTGTAAAGTGTCTCGATTTACTTTACCTCGCATAAACTAAAGCAAAAGGATTAGTAACAAAATAAAATCCAATCAAGAAAATCAAAAGTTATAAATAAAATTGGCGTATTCAATCCCCGACAACGGCGCCAAAAACTTGCCGATTTTTGCAACAAGTGTACCGATCGTCCAAGCAATAAAATGATGAGTAGAGTATCGTCTCCACAAGGATTGAGGCACTGAAATTATTGTAACTATTCCTCTCTTGTTGGATTAATAAAATTGGTTTGAGAACAATTGTAAGTTGTGAAAATTTAGAATAATTTAAAACAATGTAATTAATTCAAGAATTCTTTAGAAATCTCGAGAATAACAGATTAAGATTGAGAAAATATTTAAGAGAATATTGCGGTAAAGAGACGCCAACACCTTTATGATCCCCACCTTGCAATTTGAATTAATGTTTACATTTAATTTAACCATTGATCAAACAATTCATCATCTTTTAATTGATTAGTTAAGCCCTAATTCCTTAGTGATCTTAACTTTATTAACCCTATTAGAATCCTAATCCCTTAGAAATCCCTTTCTAGGTTAAACTTTTGAATCAGTGAATCATGTTGGGTGGTTTGCTGATGGTGGAAAAATATAAGTTCTGATAGGGGACGTTCTTCTGTTCTTGCAGAACAAAGATTCGTCCCTCAGTTCCAACCCAAGTGCGCAAGTGCACGCATCAAGCAATAAAGGGAGTATTAATGCCCAAATTATCGTTCCCACGAGGATAGAGTGCTAATTATTGTTTTATCATTGTTTATCGTTCCCACGAGGATAGAGTATTCTTATGGCTCCCTTGACTCCAATAGGTACTTAGTTCAGAACCTTAAAATGGACGAGTTGGCCCCTTATTCCTAAGGTGGCCAGTAGCGTTTTTGTCATGACATCTACCTTCCCCCAATGGCTAAGCTCTCTGAAATCCCTTCCTTATGGAAGTTCCTTTCTCAGTATGTACTCAATTTCCATTGGCGCACAATGAATATAGCTTACTCAGCCAAAGAAATACAAAAAGCTTCGGTCAAGAGTTTTGAAAACAGTTCTTTAAGAGTTTCACAGTTTACCCGTTCCACAGATAGTTCAGCTCATGGGTGATAGTTTAAACATAATTATTCTCAACTGAGATCACATAGACCCGAGATTCAGTCAAGAGATAACGATTGGAACGAAGAGAAAAACACTTATATTAATTTAAAATACAGTTTACAAAAAGAAACAGAAAATGGAGAAAGATGGGTATTTGCTCGTGAGGAGTCTTGATGGTTGTTTATAGAGAAGGGAAGAGGGGTTGTCGCTTAACTAAGATTACAACTGAAAATTAAACTAAGTTACTAACTACTACTAAGTGATCTCTTCCTTTCGGACTGCAAACCCTCCAGGATTCGATGATGTTTTTGTGTGAGGGAGGTCCTATTTATAGCTGGAAGAGGAATGGCAAGACTGTAATTCCCTTGGAGCTAGTTGCTTAAGGACGGTGGCAGCAGAGTGTGAAGCTTGCGTGAATTGCTGAATAGAACAGGGTTTGGTGATGATTAGCCATTGTTTGCAGGCCTTCCCATGTTTTGCTTCTGATTTCAGCCAATGAGAACTCTTGATTCCCTGCTCTTAACGTTTCCAGCTGCTCAGTTGGTGCACCGCCTTGCTTTTTAGAAGTCTTTAACTCTACGTTACCTGCAAAGTGTACAGAAGCATTAAATGAATGGAGCAGGTGCATTAAATGCGTCTCAGTCAGTTCCCCTTTTAATATATTTTAAAGGAATACGTTACCATCCGTTCCCCCACTGTGTTTTTGTCACAAATGTGTAAAACAAGTGATTTTCATGCTGAAGTTGCTCATCAGATGAGGGAACATATGGTATTTTGCCATCAAAATGGGCTTAGATGGGAACGAATTTACGTCCCATCAAATCCTTAACGTTTGCGGTTCATGTAGCCTATCCCTAATGCATACATGAACAATTACTTTCCTTTTTGTCTAGAATTAGAATCCCAATATCCCTATTGAAACCCTAACCCTCGCAATCTCGATAGAGTGATCAATTCTAGAAGAATTAAAAGATAAAGAGCAAAGGAAAATAAATTCAATTGGAATAAACAAATATAAAATTAATCAAACTACAAGGGGTTCACATCAAGGGTTGTGACCCTTACCACAAAAATAAAAGACTAGCCAGACATATTCATGTTTGACAATTCAAATATAAAAGAGAAAAGAAAATAAAGTTACTATCATACACCAAGAACGATGAATTGCTCCCTTGACGTACTCATCTAACTCGAATCCTTGTTTTTCTCCTCCTCTCGCTGTTCAGCATCCTTTTTATATTCCTCTCATGCGTTGTTCCAAAATTGCCCTTCAAAACATGCGGTCAGGTCTTTCCGCAACTTGGCGCGGAATCGCGCCACAATGGCGCAGAATCACACCAACCTTCAAAACACGAGGTCAGGTTCCCGCAAACTGACGCAGACTCGCGCCACCACGACGCATAATCGCGCCAACTTTCTGGAAAATGGCAGAAGCACTATTGGCGCAGGATCGCACCACCATCCGCGCAGACTCGCTTTGCAATCTTCTTTTCTCACAATTTCATATTTTCCTTTTTTTTCCTATATAAAAATAACAAATAAGTGAAAAATAAGACTGAAATGGAAAAGTCAATATAAAAAGAAAATATGTTCAAAAACTGCTCTTTTATGACTTAATCCTTATTATTTTTAGCTTGGAAAATCACATATGTCAGAGGCACATCAGACCCACACCTTTATTTTATTTTTATCCACTCTCTCTCCCCCTTTATCTATCTCTTTCTCTCACTTTAAATGACACAACTTTACATCCTTTAAAATGACACACGTTTTTCCCTTTTCAATTTCGTGTTTACTTAGGGAGTTGATTCTCTCGTGTGTCAATTAAGCAAGTGAAGAAAGGACAATCAACGCCTAGAGAGGCCTAGAAACCAAATGGGAAGATGCATAGTGTTTGTAATGGACCAAGTTGGAGGTTCAGGCCCAATTCACACTCATGGAAACAACATAAGAAGGAGGAGTAGACCAGCTTACCTGAAGGATTATATCCTAGGCTGAAATGGAGATGCCCATAGTGGAATTCAGCAACTATGCTAGTTACTGCTTTATAATTACCATGTCCTAGTTAATTACAGTATTTCAATTATCATGTAACTTAACTATGAGTATTATTACACCATGAAAGGAGATAATACATAGGCAATATTCAGAAATATCTCTCTCTCTCCCTCTTTCGCTATATCTTGTCACGTTCTTGCTACTCTTCTTCCTCAATTCCCAATTCAACAAAATTAGCTCCTATTACATTGGTGCTTTCATTGTTGTTCCTGAGCTATGGCAGAAAACACTCGATTATGAGACCTTACTAACCAGCTACATGTTCATGACCAACAATTTATCACACTAGAGAGGACGATGGATCATCGTCTAGAAACCTTTGACAATGCACAGAACCAACGATTTGAAGAGCAAAACCAATGGTTTGAGGTTGTCAATCACTAGATCCAAGAAGTATTCACACTTCTGCAAACATTGTAGCAACAGATCACAAATCTGGGTGCGAACGCCCACACAGGTCTACTGGTGCTTCGCCTGGCCGCACAACACCACCTTCACGCTCCACGAAGATCGATTTCCCACGATTTGGTTTTGGAGACCCAGGTCCATGGTTATTTGTTGTGGATAGGTATTTTCGTTACCATCATGCTCCTGATCAGGACAGATTAGATCTGGGTTCTTTTAATTTAGATATGCTTGCTTCTTGCTGGTTCGAAGCTCTTTTTAGCAATAGTCAATTTTCATATTGGAATTCCTTTGTCACAGCGCTACATCAGCATTGTGGACCATCAGAATTTGAGGATCCTTTGGGTTCTTTAGCCAAGCTATAGCAATCGAGTTCTGTTCTTGAGTTCCAATCAACATTTGAGTTGCTTGTTAGAAGAGTTCCCTATTTATCCCCTATTACCCGCAAGAGTCTTTTCATTTCGGGGTTAAAACCTCATATTCGTAGAGTAGTTTTAGTTCATCGACCATTAAATGTTACAGCTGCTTTTGCTTTTGCCAAATTATATGAAGAACAATTTGCTGACAGTAGAAACTCAAGGCCTTGGCAAAATCGTGCAGAATGACAGTAGTTTTCAATTGCACCCGCTGCTAAACCTCATTTGTCATTACCTGCCATTCCCATCAAACGTCTATCTCCTGCAGAAATGCAAGCACGTAGAGAAAAGAATCTTTGCTATAATTGTGACGAAAGGTTTGTTGCTGGTCACATATGCAAAGGTCATGCCACCCTCTTATACTTGAAAGGCACAAATGATGAACCACCTGATAGTCCTAATGACTATATACAAGAGCCTACTGTCGTTGAAACAGAGCAAACTAAAATTAATGATATTTCTCATGAAATCAGTTACAATGCATTGTTTGGTCATTGATCTGCAAGTTCATTCCGTTTGCAAGGTAAAATTACTAGCCAGCCAATCCAAATTCTAGTGGATGGAGGTAGTACCCATAACTTTATCACTCTTTGTATGGCTTCTCATCTTCATTTAACATTACATGTCATTCCTCCTTTCAGGGTTCAGGTGGGAAATGGTGATGCCCTCAAATGTTCAGCTACTTGTAAGACTATCACAGTTGACATTCAATCTCACTTGTTTACTATTGATTTATATGTCATTGACTTAAAGGGTGCTGACATTAGGAGTTCAATGGCTGGCCACATTAGGCCCTATTGTAACATATTAGTATGCTTTAATCATGTCCTTTGTCCATAACGATTCACAAGTGCTACTCCAAGGGGTAGGAACAGTCACTTCCAACCAAGTGAGTCCTTTACAGAGTCCTTCCAACCAAGTGTTTCACTTCACCCAGCATTCTTTCACCACCATCAAAGCCTGTTTCGGTACCTTTTCCAGAGTTATCTACCTTACTACAAAACTTTATTGATATTTTTGCAGAACCATCCTCGCTACCACCTAACCGGGCTTATAACCATCACACCCATCTACTTCCCAACTCTAAATCTGTCCAAGTAAGACCCTACCACTGTCCACATTACCAGAAAAATGAAATATAAAAATTGTTGGTAGATATGCTACAGGAGGGCATCATACAATACAACCATTCGTCTTTCAGCTCCTCAATTTTATTTGTCAAAAAGAAAGATGGAACTTAGAGGTTTTGCGTAGACTATCGTGCTCTTAATGCCATTACGGTGCAAGATAAGTTTCCTATTCCCACTAACTCCCTCTTTCTCTCTCTTGTCACGCTCTTGCTACTCTTCTTCCTCAATTCCCAATTCTACAATATTAGCTCCTATTACAATGTTGCATGTGGAACCCACATCGACAACTTCTCTTGTTGGACCCATTGAATACACATCTCTCATCAGATGGATAGGAAGTTATATAACTACATGATTTGATTATCAATGTTTAAGATTATCTCGGATGACATGATAATGTTAAATAATATATAAGAGTGGATCTATTTCCTTACTTATACTTGCTAGTCTTGAACATTTAAATATAAGCAGAAATTCATTTTGAAACGTCACGCAAACCCGATCAATTGAACCCTTACCTTAAGGGAAGAAAATTATTATCTCGTCACTCTCAACCTCACTCCTTTGGATATCATGTAACGAATGAGGATGTTTGTGTCACAAATAATAGGACACAAAAAATAAAAATGATTATAACTCTCTTATGGTTGAAAATGTTTTTTACATATAAATATATTCTTCTATCAGTAAAGAGACTTTTTTTTTTGTTTACCGAAAAAAAAGGACACTTTTTAACTTACCACTTCTCCATAATCTTACTCCGCCGGAAACGACGAGAAACAGACGTAAATTCAGAGCAGTTGAAAAATATTATTCTAATTCTATATATGTACATGTGTTATAATCAAAAGAATTTGTGGGTTTTTGGTAATTTCACCCACAATTTTTTTTTTATTGTTAATTAGTATTATATTTATATTCTTGCACACATTTAACCTAAATATTATAACAATTTATGAATATTTCAAAAAGTAATATGAAAAAGTCTTGTCAACGTAATTCTTTTGCTTAAGATACAAAATGATATCTTGATATGAAAACAATCATGAAGATAAAATGTAATACCCGTACATCACAAGGATATCAAATGATAGTATTATGGACCTTACAAGGTCCATACACTACAAGAAACATGCTATTTTGAGGCGATTATACTAATATTTTGAGGCGGTTATAACCGTCTTTGATTGCATCGATAGGCGATTCTAGAACTGCCTCAGTTACCACTGTCGAGAGGCTATCTAGGGCAGTTAAAAGAAAGCGCGGGTAGAACCGCTTACGGATAAATAGAGGCGTACATAACGGAGGCTATTAATGCCTCAGTTAGCAGAACAAGAATCTGGTGTGCAATCAAGGGCGGTTTAGTTAACCGCCTCTGTATAACATTTGGAGGCCTTTCTAGTAACTGCCTCATATAATTTTTTCTTAAGCGATTTATAAAATCGCCTCCTTATAAATTTCTGGGTTGTTGAGGTATCTGCCCTTGTTCTTATTTCTAAGGCGGTTTTTCAAACCGCCTCCTAGCAATGGGTTGAATTTAAAGCATTGCATATATAGGCAATTTCGTTGAACCACCTCTGAATTTATATAATATATTTTTTATATAATTATTCTAATTTTGTTAATGTATGTTTACTTATAACCCTCCAAAAGCCAGTGCATTTAATCTGTTTTTTTTTAATTGTTGCACAATTTTAACATCCTTGAATTTAAAGGATTATATATATAAATTCATCACAAGATTAAAAGCGCATAATTACATACATTAACCAAAATCATACAACAAAATGTTTAACAACCATAAAAAATGTCTCAACTGTTATGTCCCACATGATAATGACAAAGAAAGCAAGAACATTATCTAACATCAATGACTACATCAAATATTCAACTCTGTGGTGGTGGAGGTGGAATTTGAGGGGTTGAATCTGGTCCTTCACAATTTGAGTAATGACTTGCATGAGAAGATCTTCTAACCCCTGGAGAACCCAAATCTGCTACCTGATACATTGGGGGGGAAATCACTATAGCAATATTGTAAGATGTAGGACAAATGGTTTTCTGATTTGATATAAGAGTAAATGAGAAAAACAGAAACAAATTCAAATCCTTATTAAAGGAAAAAATAAATCTCTAATTAATAGGATATAAATCAGGGATATGATTGCATCCCAAATAAAAATGAAAAGATTCTGATCTCGATTTTCTACTCTTCCCCTCAAGTTGGGAGGTAAATGTTGATCATTCTCAACTTGCCAATCAGGTCTTCAAAGGCTGGCCGGTGTAGGCCCTTAGTGAGGATATCTGCAATCTGCTCTTTGGTAGGAATATACATCATACATACACTTCCATCATCTATTTTTCTTTGATAAAGTGGCGATCAACCTCCACATGTTTTGTTCTGTCATGGTGAACTGGATTTTGAGCAATACTAACAGCGGCCTTATTATCACAATACACTCTGATAGGTAGGGAAAAAGCGATCTTCAATTCCTCAAGGAGTCTTCTTAACCAAATTCCTTCACAAATACCATGGGCTAGAGCCCGAAATTCTGCTTCTGCACTGCTCCGGGCAACAACTGTTTGTTTCTTACTTCTCCAGATCACAAGAATTCCCCAGATATAGGTGCAATATCCTGAAGTGGATCTTTGGTCCATTGCAGAGCCAGCCCAATCTGCATATGTATATATTTCAATCATCCTCTTGTGTCCCCTTTTAAAGAACAATCCTCGACCAGGGGTGTTTTTAAGGTACTTCAGAATTCTATAAACTGCACTCAAGTGTTTTTCCTTAGGAGAATGCATGAATTGACTAACCATGCTAACTGCAAATGCAATATCATGCCGAGTGTGAGATAAGTAGATCAACTTCCCCACCAATCTCTGATACTGCTCTTTGTCAACTTCTTTCTCATCTTCAATTCCCAATTTAATATTGGGTTCAACTGGAGTCGCTGCTGGCTTGCACCCAAACATTCTTGTTTCTTGTAACAGGTTTAGAATATATTTCATCTGAGTTAAAGAAATTCCTGCCTTACTTCGAGCAACTTCCATACCCGGGAAATATTTGAGAGATCCAAGATCCTTCAATTCAAACTGATTAGCTAAACATTTCTTCAAAGAGCTTATCTCCTCACAATCATTACCTGTGACAATTATGTCATCAATATAAACAATGAGAATAGTAATTTTACCACCATTAGAGTGTTTTAAAAATAAAGTGTGATCAGTCTGAGCTTGGAGGAATCCTCTTCCCTTAACAGCTTGAGTAAACTTCTCAAACCACTCTCTAGGGGATTGTTTAAGACCATAGAGAGACTTCTTCAACTTGCATACTGATCCGTCTCCTTTTTCAAAACTAGGTGGTGGATCCATATAAACTTCTTCATATAGATCACCATTCAAGAAGGCATTCTTTACATCTAATTGTTGCAAGGGCCAACCAAGATTTGCAGCAAGTGATAAAAGAACTCGGATAGTGTTAAGCTTGGCAACAGGAGCAAATGTCTCCAGATAGTCTATCCCATGAGTCTGAGTGAATCCCTTAGCAACCGGTCTGGCCTTATACTTGTTGATGCTGTTATCTGCATTGAACTTTATTGTGAACACTCACTTGCAACCTACTGTTTTCTTTCCTCTGGGTAATGCTACAGACTCCCAAGTTCCATTTTTGTTGAGCGCATCCATTTCTTCAAAGACTGCATTCCTTCATTTTGGATCATCAAGTGCTTCTTGGATATTTTTTGGTATTTTTGTACTGTCTAACATAGTGTTGAAAGCATGAAAACCTGGGGACAACTTTTCATATGTGATATGATGAGAAATAGGATGAGCAGTACAAGATCTAGTACTTTTTCGGAGAGCAATAGGCACATCTAGGTCGACTGTATCAGTGTTGCTGGAACTAAGACTCGAGTCAGAATCCTGACAGTCTATAGGCTCCTGAGGTAATTCTCGCTTGCTGTAAAACTTTTCCCATTTACCGGGAAGATCTCCATTATCTGACACATTAACTCCCCCGTCTTTTGCATAATGACTCCCCATGTCTCCAACGGCAAAGGAAAAACATTAGAATCATTTGATTTTCAAGACTTATCTTCATCAAACCCAATAGACTCCCCTTGAAGATAAGTCGAAGAAAAAAAAGATTGTCTCTCATCAAATGTGACATCCATAGAAACAAATACCTTACGAAGAGAAGATGAGTAACACTTGTAGCCCTTTTGGTTAAGAGGATATCCTGTGAAGACACATTTAATGGACTTAGGATCAAGCTTGGACCTTTGATGGGGAGGAACATGTACAAAAGCCACACAGCCAAACAACTTGGGAGGAAGGGAAGAGTGAGCCCGGAAAGAAGGAAAGGTGTGGGTAAGACAAGATAAAGGAGATTGAAAATTTAGGACACGAGAAGGCATCCGATTGATGAGGTATGCTGCAGTCAAGACAGCTTCCCCCCACAGATATTTAGGGACATGCATGGTAAACATAAGAGCTCGAGCAACTTCAAGGAGATGTCTATTTTTTCTTTCAGCCACCCCATTTTGTTGAGGGGTGTTAGGACAAGAACTTCGATGAAGAATACCATGCTGGATGAGATAGTTTCCAAGAAAAGAATTAAAATATTCAGTACCATTGTCAGTTCGAAGAATTTGGATAGAGGTTTGGAACTGAGTTTGAACCATAGCCTGAAAGTTTTTAAAAGTAGCTGCAGCGTTAGACTTATCCTTTAGAAGGTATACCCAACATACCCTAGAGTGATCATCTATGAAAGTTATAAACCAACGAGCACCAAAGATATTTTTTTCACGGGCTGGACCCCATATATCACTATGAATCAAGGTAAATGGAGAAGAATCATGATGGACTCTAGGAGGATAAGAAACACGAGAATGTTTTGCAAGCTGACAAAAATATCACAAGAAAAAGAACTGGGATTTTTACTGATAAATAAATTTGGGAACAACTTCTGAAGATAAATGAAATTTGGGTGTCCTAACCGACGATGCCACAACAAAACATCATTACAATTGACACGAGCTGTCGAACTCATGCAAATTAAAAAAAAAAATTTATTAGGGTTCAGAAAATTTGTAGTAGAGTGGAAACCCTAAGTCATCTCTCTCAAGGAAATCGCTTGGGTAAAAATCGTTTATCAAAACAGAAATTAAAAGGGGGGGTTTTTGAATTTTGGTTGAATAATTTAAAAGGCAGAATATGAAATTGGATTTAAAATTCGTAATTAAAAATAACCAACCTAAGGTTTGGGTTCCATGGACGTCTTTCCTCGGATAAGAAGATATCAGAATCGTGATTGATTTGTCAATCGAATCAGAATCCTTATTTCCAATTGACAACCATCTCTAAGCGATCGCTTAGCATTTGATCAAAGACGATGCTTCTACTCATACAATCGCAGAGTATCAGCCCGCTTGATTTAAGGTCATAGGGTCAATCAACCTAATCATCAAATCTGATGATTAATCCCTTTCCATAATCGCAATCGCGAACCTCAGATTGAATATCCACGATCGCACGATATCAATCTGAGTTTGGAAGGGAAACGAAACTGATTTGAAATAAACGCAGACCCTCAAGACTAATCCATGGAATCCATTACCCTTAGGTTGATTAAAAGGTTCTTAGCCTCGCATAGCTAAGGTAAACATAATTAAAATAAAAAGAAGAAGAAGAAAAAGATGAAGAACGCGAAGAACGCTTCAGAGAAAATACTTTGATCCTCAATTTCGAAAATTACAGAATGAAAACAATGTTTCCTACTCTGCCTTCATATACCCCTACCCAAAGCGGGTTAGGGTTCAGTTCTGACCGGCCCATATGTCTAAAATACGAAATAAAATAAATAAAATAAAATAAAACTTCAGCAAAACGTGTCCGACTTGGCGCAAGAAATCTACTAGCTTACAATCCGAACTGGGCTTCAAGCTCTTCATAAGAATTGTAGCCCTTTGTGTTATCTGAAAAACCCAACAAGAACAGAGTCAATCCGACAACTGTGGACTAAGATATGGCCAAAATACAGAAGTAACGTAAAGCTGAAAAATTCTGACGAAAAAAAATTAAACCCAATCAAAAACTAAAAATGTAAATTAACTCAAAACATCATTATTTTATTCAAATAAATCCTAAAAATACTAATCAAGAGTAACAAATAAGTGTAATAAAATATGAGTTATCAACAATCATCATATAAACATACCGAGTGGTTAACAAAAAAAATTTCTTCACAAGAATCTTTTTCAAAATCATAGAGTCTTTCTTCCTCCCTAGCACTACCAATCATCATCCCTGAGTCTTGTTCCTGGAAAACACAAGCATTGACAGAAAAATTGGCAACACAATGTAACTCAGAGGTAAGTTTGCTGATAGAGATAAGGTTACAAGTAAGAGAGGGAACATAAAGGACTGAGTTCAAAGTAATTTTTTCATAAAGTTTAATGGATCATTTTCCAGCAATAGTAAAGAAGTTGTCATCTGCTGTTCTTATTCGTGACTGTTGATAGTAAGGGGTATAAGAATAAAATAAGGCTGCATTATCTGTCATATGATCTGAAGCCCCTGAATCAAGAATCCAACGACTACTATTATCAACATGGAACGTCGTACCTTGTTGAGCAACATTGCTGGATGGAAATTTGCTTTCAATCAAATTTGAAGCTAATGTATCCAATTTGAACACAGAGGAAGCTAAGGCATGAGACATGATACTCTCTGAGTCATCCAAGGCAGCAAACTTGGAGTTTGATACAGAAACAACAGCATAAGTGGAAATGTTTCGCGCCCAACAGTAGCAACAGTCACTCTCTAAGTTGTTTTTTCTTGGATAGCCATAGTCCGAAATAAAAAGGTCTCCAATCACTGATTTGAGCCTTCAAATAGATAGGAAAGAGGGAGACAAGCTGAAAGAGACCTCTCCGAATCGGAACAGAGCACTGCAGGGAGGCGCGTGGCTTGCACACACTGTATGGTGGCTGCGCGTAAGGCGGATGCTCCGTCCTTTCTCTAGCGCGTGGCTCAGCAGAATCCGATGGTCCTTCTTGGAACTTGTAGATCGGCTCCTTCTATTTTCGAATGGTGCGGGTCTTGGCCGGAAATGTCGCCGAAAAAAAAATTCCGGCAGCTGCTGACGGTGGTTTACGGCGGTGGAATGCTGGGATTCTGCCTTCTACAGTGATTGGTAGCCTTACTTTGCTCTTGGGACTTTGTAGGAAGGGAAAACAACCTTAATAATGGTTGGAGGTTGCGTTTTCCGGCGTTGTGTCGCCAGTTTGATGGTGGTTGTGGTTGCTGAGTTTTCTCAGGACCAACCTGCTCATGATACCATATTGTAAGATGTAAGACAAAAGATTTTCTGATTTGATACAATTTGATTTACATTGAAAATGTATATTTATACAAAAGTAAATGAGAAAAACGGAAACAAATTCAAATCCCAATTAAAGGAAAAAATAAATCTCTAATTAATAGGCTATAAATCAGGGATATGATTGCATCCCAAATAAAAACGGAAAGATTCTAATCCTGATTTTCTAGAAGCTATCCATGATAAACCTAATATATGTGTCAATGAATTTAACAAAGTAACAATAAAGAAAACTACCAAGAAGAACAATAATTTGCTCCGTATAAGCATTTCACATGAAACAAAAAACAAAAGCTTAGTACATCAACAAGGGAAAAAATACATATAGGGTACATAAAGAAGATTATATGATAATGTTTCTAGTAATCTCGATCTCTTCTAATTTAGACATACATGACTACTACTATCCCTTACTGCATCTCACTAAATCGTGAGGATTTAAGCTAGGAGGCTCCTTCCCTAGGCAATTTATTTCAACCTCTCAATTTCACAACCGTAACAGTTACACAAAACAAAGTATTTATAATTACTAAGAATTTGCTTGGCTTGCAACTACTCTAACGCTCTCCCTAATAAATAAAACGATTCTTTACCAAAAAAAAAAAACAACGTTTATTAGTTACCTAATAAGAACGTATATTTCAATTTCTGTCGTATGTGTAAATATTATGTTTTGAAAACATAAAACTACCAATAAAGGGTAGCTCAACATTCTAAGAGGCCTAGTTTGATCATCACTATATTCCTTCTGTACAACAAGAGTTATCCTATTCTTCTATAGATGATCCTCTGTATGTGTAAAGAATCAATTCAACCCAAAAGCTTAAGCTGTTGAGTGAGGCTACATTAATGGTTTTATATATCTCAACATGTCCCTCACACGAGAGCCCACTGGGCTTGAAAGGTGGATAATGCACAGGCCCACCTACCTGTGCGATCAAAGAAATTCCACTTGGAAGAAAGTGGAGTTCAGTTGGGTGAAGCTACATTAATGGTTTTATATATCTCAACAATATGCATGTAAATGTCTGTGCTTTTCATTGTGTAGCCCTAGTGTTTGGTTTAACATAGTAGTCCTTATACAGCTGAATCGGGAACACTATGTATTAACTTACTCTGTTTTGATTTTAAAATATCCTAACGTTGAGATAAAAAAAGGAAAAGTCAAAATCTCAAGTTAGTTATGGGTTAGGCGCGTCAAGCTACGCGCGCGATTTTATTCGCTCTGTTAGGGTTTTTGCTGTTCGTTCCTGTTCAAGCTCTTCAATGGAGTTAGAGGGTGAGAAGGTTGATAACACGCTGTCTATGGAAAGGAAAAGCACGAAGAGAACAAAGAGTGGGGAAGAGATCCCTACGGAGACTCGTTTGAGAGAGGCTGTGAAAGACTACCAAGCTGGTTCTACTGGCATGGTGAAACACAGGTCTTTCGCGGAAGTAACAGGGGAGGAGCATGGGGTTGCTGGCGATTCGCTTCCCTGGATGGCTGAAGATGATGAACTCGAGCTGGAACCATTAGACCCTAGTTTAGGGGTGATTTCTGAATGGGGTTTCCAGACGATCTTCAGAGAAGATGGAACCGTTGAGATAAGAAGTAACAGGGAGGCCAGAGCTAGGATGTGCCAGAGATGGAAGAATGCTCTCATCGTCAAGCTCCTGGGCAAGAAGGTGGGGGTGGGCTTCATGAAGAGGAAGCTCGATCTGCTCTGGGCCAAGGCAGGAAGCATCACAGTGGCTGATCTAGGTAATGAGTTCTTTTCAGTTCGATTCAGTAGTTTGGAGGATCTTAACATGGCCATTACTGGTGGGCCATGGATTATATTAGGGCACTACTTGGCTATGCGGAAGTGGGAGCCCAGATTTGACCTGGAGAAAGCCAACATTCATAAGGTGGCTGCCTGGGTTAGATTACCTGGTGTTCCCCAGGAATACTGTGAATTTCCATTCCTCAATCAACTGGGAGCAGTGATTGGGAAGGTAATCAAGGTGGACAAAACCACTTCTACGGGCGACAGGGTGAGGTTTGCACGAGTTTGCATTGAGGTGGATCTCTCTATGCCTCTGCGTGAGGAATATATCCTTGATGGGAGTAGAATGAAGGTAGAATATGAAGGTTTGTTCCTGATTTATTTGAAATGTGGAAGGTATGGGCATAATTCTAGTGTGTGTCCTGAATTTGTTAAGCCTGCTACTCCAACCACAACTGTTAGGGATCCTGACCAGCCTATGGAGAAATCTTGCGCACCAGGAGTTGGAGACTGGATGATTGTCCAGCGCAAGAAGAATACAAACCAGAATTTTCATAAGAATAATTCTTCCACAATAGAAAATTTGGTGTTTACATCTCTAACAAGAGGAGTACTATGGGCTTTGGGGCTTCTGCCAGCAGTGGCCCAAAGGGTCAGGAGGGTGCTCAGGGTAAAATTCCAGTAGCTACTTCTCCTGTATTGAAAGAGCTTAAGGAGAATGAGGTCTCCTTGGAGAAGCCTCAGGCTTCTGGTGGAGGAATGGAGTTCAATGCAGCAGCCTCCTCTCAGGTCAAGAAGGCAGCTGGTATTAAGACCAGCTTACCTGGTAATAAAAAGACAGGTCCAAAGGGTCCTAGTGTAAAAGGCAAGGGGCCAGTTTTTAAGACTAAGACCATTTCTGTGAACAGAGGTGGAGGTGATACGTGCAAGGCCAACCTGAATGATCTTCAACCGAATGCTCAATTTAATGGGAAGCTGTGGAGTGACTTGGTGATGGAGGATGATAGCTTCTGGTCTGATGGCAAGGTCAGTCAGTCCTGTAAGGAGCCTCCAATGGGTTGTGGTGTCCCATGTTCAGAAGCTGAACCTCCTGATTCTAGTATGTGCTTTAGGCAATCAGGAGTTGAAGGTCAATCAGGTATGGAAGTTGAAAACTCTAATTGCAATGCTTTAGGCAATTCTATGCATAAGGAGATTGGAGGTAGTTGTGATAAGGAGATGCTAGATCTAAGTGATCAATTGGCAGTTAGTAGAGTGCAAAGTTGCAAGAGCTTAGTAGTCTTGCATTCTCATTCGAATTCATATTGATTGTTTTGGTATCTCGTCTGTTTTTTTTTTCTGTATAATTTTGATGATGAACAATAATATTTGTGCTTGGAATTGTAGAGGAGTTGGGAAGAAATCTTTTCTTGCCCTTATTAGAGATCTTAAATTTAGGTTCAAAATAAAAGTGATGGCCCTATTGGAAACCAGATTACATGGTGACAGGGGGGAAGCTGTTTGCAGGAAGCTGGGTTTTTCTAAATACTATAAACAGGAGGCTGTGGGGTTTTCTGGAGGTATTTGGGTGCTTTGGGATGAGAGAGATGTTAAGGTAGATGTTATTCACTCTCACCATCAATTTTTTCACTCTAGAGTTCTTTATTTGGAGGATAATAGAGAGGAATTAGTCACTTTTGTGTATGGTAGCCCGAGAAGAGGTGAGAGAGAGATCATATGGGAGAATTTGGTTCGCTTCTCAGGCTCTGTGAGTCTCCCCTGGATTGTTCTTGGGGATTTTAATTCGGTTTTGAAGCAGTGTGAGAAAGTGGGAGGTATGGAGGTATGTTGGAGGAATATTCTTGAGATGCAGGACTGTCTTGATGAATGTGGTCTTTCAGACATTGGGTTCAAGGGCCCTAGTTTCACTTGGAAGAGGGGAAACTTGAAAGAAAGACTTGATAGGGCTTGTGCCAATGAGGAATGGAATTTGGCTTGGCCTGACAGGTTTCTTGGGCATCTTCCTTTTTTCTATTCGGATCATAGGCCAATATTGGTTAGTAATTATAGAAGCAGCCGTGAGTTGAATGGTGTGAAGCAATTCAAGTTCCTTGCTGCTTGGTTGACTAACCCAAATTTTGGAGATATTGTTAAAAAGTGTTGGGAGAAGAATGAAGCCTGGTCTGATGCTAGGAAAGAATTTGAGGTTGAAGCTTCTAACTGGCATCATCAGGTGTTTAGAGAGGAGTTGAGGCAAAAGCATAGACTATATGCTAGGATCCAGGGCATTGATATGGACTGGATTCAAGTTATAACAGGGATCTAGTAAGGTTGCAAGGTGATCTGTGGAAGGAGTTGGAGCTGATCTTGTTGAGAGAGGAGTTGTCTTGGTTCCAGAGGTCTAGAATTTCTTGGTTGAAGTTTGGGGATAAGAACACAAAGTTCTTTCATTCAACTACCATTGCTAGAAGGAGAAGAAACAAGGTGATGGCCATAAGGAATGAGATGGGAGAGTGGACTGCAGATTCCAATGATTTAGTGAATACGGCTGTAAATTACTTTGAAAAGTTGTTTCTGGGGGAGGAGGGGGATTTTGAGGAATATCTCATCAAGGATGCTTTCCCTAAGATGGAGGCTGGTGAGTTAGCTAAGCTAGCCAGTATTCCTGATGATCTGGAGATTAAGAGAGCTGTTTTTAAAATGGGTAGATTTAAAGCACCAGGACCAGATGGGTTGAATGCTGCTTTTTACCAATCTCAATGGCATGTTATTGGAAAATGCCTATGATAGGCTAAGTTGGGAGTTTATCCATGATACTTTAACTGAGTTGAATCTGCCTAGCAGCTTTATTTCTGTCATTGATAAGTGTGTTGGCACTAGTGAGCTGAATGTGCTTTGAAATGGCAATCCTACAAAATTCTTTAAACCCTCCAGAGGTATAAGGCAAGGAGATCCAATATCCCCCCACCTCTTTGTTCTATGTATTGAAAGACTGGCCCATTTGATCCAAGTAGCTAATAAGGTTAAGGCTTGGAAGCCTATCAAGCTCAGGAAAAATGGCCCTCCAATTTCTCACTTGTTCTTTGCTGATGATATTCTTCTGTGCTTGGAGGCTTCTGTGGAGCAGGCTTTTGTGGTGAACCAAGTCCTTAGGGTGTTTGCTTCCAGCTCTGGTCAGAATATCAGTCTGGATAAGACCAGGTATTCTTCTCCAAGAATGTGAGCCTCAGCAGATCTAAGGAGATAAGTGAGTGCTTAGGCATAAGAAGCACACTTAATCTGGGGAAATACCTGGGAGTTTATTTAAACCATGCTAGAGTCACTAAAGCTTCATTTAGTCATGTCTTGGATAGGGTCAAGAGTAGGATGAGCTCTTGGAATGCCAAATCCCTATCTCTAGCTGGCAGATTGACATTGGTCAAGTCAGTGATTGCTGCAATGCCTAATCATGCAATGCAAACAGCTTGGATCCCCAAATCTGTGTGTGAAATTATTGAAAAGCAGTCTCGTGGATTTATTTGGGGCTCTTCTGAAAATAAGATAGGTGTACATTTGGTTAATTGGGATACTATGTGTACTAGGAAGCTGTCTGGGGGTGCTGGTTTGAGGAATATTAAAGCTTTTAATCAAGATTTTGTCATGAAGGTGGGCTTTGGTTTACTAACAAAGAAGGAGACATTGTGGGCTAGAGTTCTCAGAAATAAATATAAAGTTGAAGAAGGTCTGGTCCCCAGAGTAACAAGATCAGTGGGCCATAGTAACATGTGGAGGGGTCTATGTGCTTCTTGGGAGCACATTTTGGAAGGATCTAGCATAGTCATGGGGTATGGGAGGTTAGTTAAGTTCTGGTGGGATTGTTGGATCCCTGGAGTTGGAAGACTTATTGATAAAGCTACTGCTATTGTGCCTGCTGATGCTCAATCCTGGAAGGTTGCGCAATGTGTGACCCAGAATGGTGCTTGGGACTGGGATAAGATTGAAAGATACCTGTCTGCAGATGTTTGCAAGGTTATTGTTGATGTTGAGGTCCCTAAGATGGAGGCTGGGATTGATAAAGTCATCTGGAGGCCTTCTAGCACTGGCCTTTTTTCAGTCAAGTCTGCCTATCAGTTTATTAGAAATAAAGAAGTCCAGATGCCTAGTCAAAATAATCTGTGGAAGTGTGCTTGGATGTGACAGGGACCAGAAAGGATAAAGCATTTCTTATGGCTTCTTCTAAGGAATAGCCTCTTGACTAATGACCAAAGGAGTAGAAGACACATGGATGGAGAGGCTAACTGTCCTAGATGCTTTCATAGCTGTGAAGACTGTAGTCATGTAATGAGGGAGTGTCCTTGGGCTAAGCAGGTTTGGATGATATTAAATCCTGAGTTCAAGAGGAGCTTCTTCTTTGGTAGTAGTTTCTCAGAGTGGCTTAGCTGTAACTTGAAGTGCAAAGAGGGCAAGGGGCTGGTGCAAAGCTGGAGTCTTCTGTTTGGAACAACTTGCTGGATGATTTGGCAAGCTAGGAATAATCTAGTCTTCAGGAATGAAGTGTGTTCCCCTGTTAGCTTTTGTTATAAGGTCAGTGCTTATGTTAATGGTATTTCACATGCTGAGAAATCCATTGGAGTATTTGATGATAGCCTAAGAAATTTAAAGGATGATTCTGGGAGCTGGCAGCCTCCTCTTGAGGGCTGGATTAAAATCAACTCAGATGGAGCTTGCTCTCTAGATGGTCTTCGAAGTGGTTGTGGGGGGGTGCTGCGCAGTAGTAATGGGAGATGGTTACTTGGATATACGCAGAAGGTAGGCCACGGTAACGCTTTGAAGGCTGAGTTATGGGGTGCTCTCATGGGTTTTCATGTGGCTTGGGAGCATGGGTTTAGACAAGTCCATTGGGAAGGAGATTCTCTTGATGCCTTGCATTTAATTGAAGCCATATCAAGAGATCTGGTAATGCAGTAGCTGACCATTTGGCTGGTTTGGTGGACTATGGTTCCTGGAAGCTTTCTGTTCTACCTAATGCTCCTGTGAGCTGTAGTAGGCTGTTAGAATGGGATCTAAGGGGTGCTGTTTTCCCCCAGTATGATCCTTAGTTAGCTTTTGTTGTTGTTTTTCTTTCCCTAATATCCAAAAAAAAAAAAAAAAAAACTTGCTCTATTTGCTTGCATTTCCTTTTTTTAGTTTAAAAATTAGCTAATTGATTAAATCATTACCAATTTTTGTTGTTAAAAGACAAAAGCTTCTTAGAAGAATTATAATCTGAAAAGTCTTAATTTGTCAACTCCCTCTTGTTGCATTGGTGCCTCCAAAAGAGACCTCGCTCCCCCAATGTTTGAATATGAGTTTCGCAACTCTACTTGGCTTAAATCAATGTTTAACACATTTTATGAAGTGGTGTTTCCTTCTTCAGTCTATCCATTTATACAATCACCCAGAAAGACACTAACAAAGGCCAATACAATAAATAGTAATACCATAATATGTGTTAGCAAATGCAATAGTACTAATATGCACTCTCTATTCATGACCACTGAATTATTATAAGAAGTTGAACACAACTGAGATAGTAAAACCAATCTCGCAACATTGAGTTTGACATTAAACCATATTAAAATGCTAGCCATAGTATTAAAGAAAATATTTTTACTAACCCCCATTCTTTCATCATGAGACCTGGGCGGGCCTTAAATGTGATACGCGCTCCTGTTTTCACAAAATGGCAATGCTCTTGATAGATATAGATTAACCAAAGATATTTTGATCCAGGAATGTTTTCCAACTTTTTATGTCTAAAATACCTTTCATGCCCACTTTTCTCTTCACACTGTCTATAGTAGCTTGTGACCTTTACTGATTATCGGTATTTGTGAGATAAACATGAAATTTGTAGGATATGTCCCCTTGATATGTTTCGGTACTTGGATATCGAAGACACTGGCCAATGCAAGTAATACATTAGATAAACTATCATAGTCAAGGGAATAAATAATTGATTTAGTAATAAAAAAACTAGACAATCAATTATAGACATTCTACAAAGGGGGGATGCATATTCATGTTATATGTGTTATTAATCTTGGAGTTCACGGGCTTTTAGTGGAGTAGCACCAAATCAGATAATTATTCGTTGAATATCGAGAGCCTTGATTAATAACAGATGGTAGATCCAGGGTAGCTTGACTCAAAGGATGAGGTGATTTCCAGTTAATTATGACTTATGGGTTACATGGTCTTGGGTTTTGAACTCAATTTTGTATCTGAAAGAGCAAATGTGAGATTATTAAGTTTGTGTTCTTTTAATAAAGCCCAATAGGGCTTAGTGTGTAAGAAGAGCCCAAGAAACCTAGAGTCATTCAGCGTAGGGTTAGAGTTTCTTGGAACCCATATATATTCTACACTTATATTCATTATTCTTGGAGGTCTTCACTTGGATGTTACAGAGGATGAGGTAAGGTCATCTTCCTGAAAGTGAAAGAACGCCCACACATTTCCCCTTTCCTCTTGAGACATAGTATGAAAGATCTACCACTGTCCAGCCTCAAGGAATTTGTTTGTGCTGCGCCACTGAGATGAGCAGTTCATAAAGAGAAATCGTACATGGGAGATTCTGTACGAGATCTGCGTATTAAGAGGTAAGTCAGTAAAACGATGATGATTCATTTGCATCCCAAACCGCAATGGTCTAAAATGCTTTCGCAAATCTAATTGCTCTCACACTAAGTACAAAACACGCTGAAAAGTCTCATTTTGATTTGTGAGAACAATCATTGATCTTGCAAGTAACCAGACTTTACAGAGTGATTAGACAAAAGAACCTTCAATCATTGGGAGTTTGGGATAACTAGCCAATCTACTATGTAATTTCCTATTGTACTTCTTCGAATGTGCAGGCAGTGGCAGAATTGAACAATAATTAAATTCCTGGAGATACGTCAATTCTAGGAAAAACTTGGTCAACCAAATTTGAATGCACTATAAAAATAATAATAATAATAAAAAAGTATTGAGACATAATTGATTATAGTAAAAAGGACAAATCTCAATGTACAAGTTTGTTTTCTATACTCGAATCTCTGACCTTCCTAAGGAGCATCCTTATAACTGCTCCAAGACTTGCCCTCATAATTGATTATAGTAATTAATCATTAATTAACAATTATAATTAATTATTAATTAACAATGTGTCACCGCTTTAGAAAGATAATTACCTCTGGGCTCAGGAAGATGATATATGCTTTCACTGTGGTTGGCCTATCTAAAGGCCCAGATGAGAAAGATTATATTCTTTTGCCTTGGCTTCAAGATTCTCGACTTCCTCTTCCTCATTAACCAACCAATTGTAGGGAAGTTGGATTTTTGGCTCAGAGCTGTTGTTATTTTCTTTTACATAATCAAAGCGAAGACCACCTGCTTCTGCTTCTGCTTTCTCTTTTTGTCCTTCATATGCCCATTTTAATGCCGAGATATCTTTCTTGAATAACATGCGTAATCCCCATTCCTTCACCAACAAACCTGGGCGAGATTTAAATGTGATACGGGATTCTGTTCTCAAAAAATGGCAGTGCTCCCAAGAGATATAGATTGTCCAAAGATGTGTTGAGCCATCAATCTTGTCCAGTTCCAAATTAAATGGCATATCGAAGCGTTCTTCTGTGTATTCACTTTCAAAAGAAAGATATAAAGGATGTGGCAATGGCAAGGAGGACGAAAGTGGAGAACCAGAATTCGCAGGATGATTGTTTACCTCAAACGCTGCGCAAAAGGCAAAACCAATCCAGTTGTGAACCACATCATAGTGTACTATTCTTATCACTGAACCTCCATTGAATCGATGACAGAACCACCATGGAAGAATACGATTCGTTGCAGAATAAAAAAATTTCCACTCCCAAGGAATAATGATGTCAAAGCCACACCGAAAATGACGGCGTTCCTGTACAAGAAGAACAAAAAACAAATCTATATCAGAGCTTGTGAGAGACAGTGCAAGGAAAAGAAAGGCATACAGATCGTGCAACCTCAACTAATATTATATAATAGTTACAAAAAGTACTAAGCAGCTTGCCACCAATCGACTCTGGGCAGTTAAAAATATATCGGAAAAGTGTTTATTCTTTTAAATGACATAATTTATATTTTTTCACTCCTTACAGAGAGGTGGGACCTACACTTTTATTTTTTTTGTCAATTCTCTCTCGTCTTTTATCCATCTTTTTTCTCTCTCTTAAAATAACACAACTTTATATCATTTAAAATGGCACACACATTACCCAAAATATATAGGGAAAATTCATGGTTTACTCTTTTATCAAGTACGCTTATATTTTTTTTCTTAAAAATTATCTTTATGTCTTTAACACAACTTAACTAATTTGTCCATTTTACTCTTAACCTATTCCATTTTTCAGCCCTGAATATACAACAGACCGGTCACCAAACCAGCTTAATACGCGGAATCATAGAAAGAGGATATTAACTGACCACACTTTCAGCACCGTTAAACCAAGCACACAGGTCAGAAATTTGTGTACTGCGTTTTTTATTTATTTATTTAAACTATTTGTTTAGTTTTGGTTTTTTCTTGGTGGGTAGTCGATTCTTGATGATGGGTTGTTAATTTTTTTTTTCTTTTTCTTTTTGTGGCTTATGGGTTTTCTTTATCATTTTGGACCTAGAAATTTTCTTTTTTTGGGTTTCTTTTACTTGCAGTATTGGTTTAACTATTTAATATCCTTAAAAACTTAAAAATCAACTAACAAGGTCAAATTGTGTGATTGATTTTCACATTAATTCAAAGAATTAAAATATCAAATTTTAAAAAGCAAGTAAAAAAAATTAATTACTAAGATCTATAAAATTTGAACACATACACAGGGAGAGAGAGAGAATGGGTAAGTAAAGGAGTATATACAAGTAAAATAAAGATAAAATGGACAAGTAAATTAAAGGTGGGTTTGGACGGAAAAAAAAAAAACATAGAGATGTAAATGATAAAAGAGTAAACCATAAGGAGATTTATGAACTTTTCCCAAATATATATTATTACTAATTCAGGGTACCATTTTTAAATATGTTCTCGATGATGAAGCACTATCTAAAGGGAGATTAAGAAAATATTTAAGGTCATGGCAATGTAACAATTTAAGAATGTTGGATTGTAAATCCTCCTCATGGTACAAGCATGTCGGAGGAAAAAAAAATACCTACAATAATAAGAGCAAGAGAACATGTGATTGACTGGTAAATTGAGAGGGAAGGTATGCAGAGTACGCACCTTAAGTAGTCTTGTTAGCCATTGAACAATGGAAATTGGGAATATATTTTTTAGCTTGGGGCAGTCAAAAATATATAATCCTGACCTATGATCACGAGACCCAGATGTAGTTTTAAAATACCTTCCCACTGATGAATCACTTTTTGATGGGAGATTACACATATGTTTAAGCTGATGGCACCGCGCTAAGTTTAGATATGCTAGACTATAAAGCTTGGTGGTGGTAGAAGGTAGTGAAACAAAGTTGTTTCCTTCAAGATTTAGTCTTTCCAAATACCTTAACTCTCCAATAGCATCAGGTACTTTACTTAAATTGCAATAGCCTACGTCCATATGAATCAAAGATTGAAATTCTAGGGGAAAATTGACATTCCATAGGAAGGGCCGCAGTGTCGTAAGTTTAATGCAGCCACATAAATCTAGAGTTATAAGAGAGATCATGGTGTTAACAGAATTAGGTACACTGACAAGACTTGTGCAATCTCTCAAACTCAAGAATCTAAGTTTTTCAAGAGCCCCAATAGATGTATGAACCGTTGACAAACTTGTACATCGATTCATATCAAGGTACTCGAGATTTGATACCCCAGTAAAATCTGGTGTCTTTTCAAGATTTGTGCAACCAGATAGGTGTAGAACTCTCAGAGAACTTGAATTAGATAAACTATCAGAATCGAACTCAAGCTCGACCAGATTGATGCAATTTTGCAAACTCAAGAAAGCAAGTTTTGTCAGACGTCCAATAGATGGATGGATGTGCCTTAACTTCGTACATCCTGTAAAATCTAGCCGCTCAAGTTTTGGGATCCCTTCAAACATTGGAGTTTCCATAAGATATTTGGAGTTGCTCAAATCCATCCTTTTCAAATGGGGAAGATCCTATGAACAGAGTATAAGTAAATAGCATGAACATGTTGTAGTCAAACTTCAATTTCATTAATTTACTTCGATATGCCTTCGAGAATAGAGTAAAATTTTTTTTTTTTAAAAAAAATCAATTATGTAAGTTCACTCGCATTCAAATGGAAAATAATGTTAAAGAAAAGTAGTTTGATTTTGGTTCATTATATACAATTTTTTTATAAAAAAAAAACAAAATCTAACCCAATGTCATTAAAATAGATCAAGTACGATAGCAACTATCTTAAAAGTCGGACTTTTTTAATGATTCATAAGCACATAATTAAATAGGAAAATCAATTTGTCATGTTGTAAGAATGACATTGTTTCTTCCTGCAACAAGGATCCAGTTCTGTATCATGAGGATACGGTTTGTATCGTGACCTTTTTTTTAAGTGTGGGACCCACACTTGATTTGTGTGTGTTTATAAAATGCTCTTGTCATGTGACATGACTAAAAGCGAACCCAATCAAATAACAACGAAAACAAACGGTTAGGTTAAATGTTTATCAAAATTATACAAAAGAAAACTTTTTTCATATTTCTAAATATTGATCTACTATAATTTAAAAGTAAGAAAAAAAAATTATTTTGAAAAGAAATTCAAATCACACATTTCTCATTTTTAAAGATCTCTTTTAAATATTTTATACATGGGGAAGGATATTGTGACAATCAAGTTGTGTTACTACCAAGTGACTACCAATCAATCTCACCGTTAGATCGATTATGTTGATCCAACGGTTATATTTATTTCCATCTTTATATGGTCATGATTCCCCATATTTAAAGTGAAAGCATTAAATATGGGAAATCATAACCATACAAAGGTAAAAATAAATATAAAGTATTAAATTTAGGAAATCATGACCATATAAAGATGGAAATAAATATAACCGTTGGATCAACATAATCGATCTAACGGTGAGATTGATTGGTAGTCACTTGGTAGTAACACAACTTGGTTGTCACAATATTTTTCCCATTTATACATAACAAAAATCTTATATATATTTTTATTCCAAAAATTATTGTGGCATAATATAATAAAAAATTTGTGATTACAACTGTATAATGTGTGCTACTTGTTTCAAGAAAGAATTAAGAATGCAATTTATTTTGAATTTAACAAAAAATTTGATCACTCGTACATTTTTTTTATATATATTAAGGAGATTCTTTTAAGCCTTTTAAACATGAAATGGAATATTCATACTATCAATTTTTTTTAACTACCATTTCTCTACTACTACTCTAATCACCATTGAATTAGAAAAAAAGTTGAATAAAAAAAAAGAAAAGAAAAATAACTTTTGAAGCCAACGATGATTAGTGTGGTACTAGAGTGATAGGAGAAAAAATTTAGTGTATGAATATTCTACCTCTTTAAACATATGCAGATTTTCAGTAATTATATACACTTTGAATTTTTATGATATTATAGAATAAAAAAATCAAACTGTGGTGCCACTTACGAAAAATAATTGAGGTGATTATTCTTCCCATTATTTCTTTAAATCAATAAAAAAATTTAAAAAATCATTAAAGTACCTTGTGGCCTTTCCACAGGTGTTGTATGCTGCTGTTAGGCACATTCAGTTCAACAAGATGATACGGCTCAAATTCTGATGGCAAAGATGTGAAAGGATAACTAGGCCACAAAAGATATCTTAGGTTGTTAGACAGAAAATCGAGACTTGCTGAAAAATTCTTATGATATAATATAAGCAGTCTAAGGCTTGTCATCTGCGACAATCCTTGACCAATCCACCCAGGGCATTCAGGGACATCCTCTTTTGGATCTAGTACAATGGCTTTAACCTTATCAGTTCCCTAAAAAAAGGAGAATAAACATAAGAAATAAAATAAAATTACTTGAATCAACTTAACTACATTTTCTGGTTAGAAACAAAAAGTTGTCTATATATCTTTGTTTAATAATAAAAAAAGTAAAACTTACTAATGAAAGAAGGAAGATTATGAAATTTAATTTTGGAAAAATAATTTATTACCGTTTTTGTCCTTAAGACATGATGGAAATCCCGATGAAGCCACAATCTACTCCAGGATCCTGGTTCTTCGGAAAAATGTTGCCTAACTATTTGCTTCCCCAACTCTCGCAACATTTCATGCATATGAATTTCCTCATTTTTAGTGGTTATGAGTGATTTTTCAGTGATAAGGGGGATACCAATTTCAGGGTTTAATCCACAACAATCTAGAATTCGCTTTACATAATCCTCCCTCTCCCCTTTAAAGAAACAAGCAATGTGCAGAAATATTTCTCTCTCTCTTTGCTCCAATCCCTCAAAACCTATCTCAAGCACTTTTATGATTTTTTTGTTTGGATTATTCCACAGCCCATCCAAGGTAGCTCTCCATTGGGTGGCATTTCGGGTACATAAAAAAGAACCCACAACTCTAATTGCTAATGGAAGACCTTGAGCATATTCTAGTATCTCAGGGATAAGCTCTGCAAAATTGCTACTAGAATCTTCCCTTTTGAAGGCTTTTCTACATAAAAGTTGACGAGCATCATTATCATTCATGAGTAGAGCCTCATAAACTATATCCGCTCCATACACTCTAAGAATATGCTCATCTCTAGTGGTTATGATTATTCTACTTCCTGAGCAAAGCAATGTAGGATTTATTGCTAATTCCTGCAGTTGCTCTAATTCATCAACATTGTCAAGAACTATAAGGACCTTTATGTTGTGTAGCCTATTCCTTACAATTCCAGATATTTGAGATGGACTATACTTCTCGAGATTTTTTTCATCTAGAGTTTGACAAAGAATTTGTCTCTGTACAGCAATAGCACCACCATCTTTATAAGTTTGGCTTAGGTCATCAATAAAACAGCTAGTCGGAAATTGATAAGAGATTTTGTCAAACAAGACGGTAGCAAGAGTTGTCTTTCCTATTCCATCCATCCCCCAAATTCCCAAAACTCGAAAATCATCATCCCATAAACTTAATTTTAAAAGACTTTCCAATTCAGCAACACGAGGTTGTATCCCAATAAGATTATCAGCAAACCCTGAGAATTTATGACCCAAAGTTTTTATTACAGCCTGAACAATATTTTCAATCTCTCCAAACTCTGGCCTGAAAGAGAGAGGAAAAAAATAAGATCTAGAAATTATCATCCAAAAATCAAGGGAGAAAAACAAGCAGAATTTCTTGTGAGGAATTAACATAGAACTTTCCTTGATAACCACAAACTCAAGTTATTAATGCAAAAACAACAAGGAGAATGACCTTAAAAAACTTACTTATTCCCGACATCCCAACCAACTAAACCGCCCAAAGCCTTCATAGCTTCCTGCCATCGATTAACCTTGGATAGATCTTGTTTGAATTTTTCATAGTGTAAATCAAAGGCATCCCCATAAACCCCATGCTGATGTCGTACATCAGATGGATCCACACGATAGAAAATTGGGAAAACAGTTTGTTTCAAATTTATACGGCATTCATTTATAGAAGCCATTTCATCCAAACACCATTTTGAAGAAGCATAATCAGGGGAGAAGACAACGATAAAAACCCGTGAATCATGAATTGCTTGTAAAAGCTGTGATGAAATGGGTTCTCCTTCCTCGAGCCGTTTGTCATCCTTGAAGGCGAAAAGACCTTTCCTGGAGAGATGAGCCAAAAGATGATCAACAAAAGAGTAGCGAGTATCAGTGCCTCTGAAACTGATAAACACATCGTATTTACAGATCCGCCGAGATGACGTGCTGCTTTGGATGTTACTCGAATCCATGGAAGAACTGGAAGCTGTAGCTGTGCAGATCCGCTTTGGATTACGGGATGATGGGCTGCTATTGGAATCCATGGCCCAAAAAAGTCGCAGGAAAAAGGAACTCCGAGGGAGTAAAGTAGTATCTTTGATATGAAAACGAATCTTATTAACCTTGAAAACTCACCGCAAAGCCACTTGAAGAACGGTTCTCACTGTTCGGAGAGAATGAACGGAAGCTCACTTGGTATTTTGGTAAATATAAGAGAAGAGAGTTGAAATCAAGACTCATGAGAATTGAATCTGATGAGAGAAGCGTATTCAATGGGTCCCACAGGGGAAGTCGTCGATGTGGGTTCCACATCCAACACTCTGCATCTTCCCATTTGCTTTCTGGGCCTCTCAAGGCGTCCTTTGTCCACTTGCTTAATAATCCAACATAATAAATTTTTTTTTTTTTTTTTTGGTAAACAAGCCAACATAGTAAGTTTTCAAAATAATGATTCGATGTTATTCATCATTTATACCATAAGGAAATGTTATTTTAAACTTTAATCTCACGGGATTTTATTTTGAAAAGTGTGAATATGGATTGGAAATAATGGACAAGTGTGAATAATAAATAGAATGAAAGTTTATAACAAGACTATTTTACTATTTTATTAGGGTTTTTTTTTTTTTTTTTTGATAACATTTTATTAGGGGTTTTAGTTTGTCATTTAACATGACAACAAAAAATTTCCTACACACACAACACACAACATTTTGTGGGATCCGCACTTTTTAAAGTAACAAAAAAAAACTAAGACACGCAAAACGAATCTCTATAACATTACACAATCACTTTCCTACAACATAATTCTTATAAAACTCATTTTATTAAGGATGTTCGATGCAGATGGACCCTGGTTGATATTGAATTTGCAGGGATGTGATTAATTACGAAGATGATGATATAGGTGGCCAACTTTTTATGCGACGTAGAGTGATGATGTGTTGTACGCTATGAAGCACCGACTCCGACACGGCGTTTTTGATACGCTCCTGATACGTTCTCAATACGACCGTTAATTCGTCGATACAATACAATACGTTTCTGATATGTTTCCCATACATGTATTGGATACGTTGAAAAAAAATTCGGAGTATCAGTGCTTCATAAGTTGTACGTGTATATGAAGAGTTGAGGTTTTTAGATTACCTCAGTTTTTGATTTGAAGTGAAAGTTTACTCTTTGGGCTTAGGCCTTTCATGGACAAAGAATGCTCTGGAATCCTTTTAAGGCCTTAATTTGCATATCCCGATCGGATTTGGGCCGGATGCGAATCCAGCCTAGAACAAAGGATATTTTCGATAATTATTATTAATAAATAGTTGTTATAAAGCACACAAAAAGACAAATAAAAATGGTAATAACTATCCGTAAGGAAAACTCTATTAAGTTTACTGCAACAGTATAAAATCCCTGCGTTAAAATCAGGTTTGGCGACATTATTATTGGGATGATCTAAGCCCAGTTTCAACCTTTGGTATTGCTATTGATGATGATTATTTATTTTTTTTGTATAATTGATGATGATTATTAATAAATTGTAAATAATTATAAGCACACTAAAAGACAAATTAAAATGTCAATAACTGTATACCGAAAAAAATAATGTCAATAACTACTTGTTTACAAAAAAAAAATGTTAATGACTTTACCTGTAAGGAACTCCCTTTTAAGCTTACTAAACTAAAAATATAAAATCCATGCGTTAAAATAAGGTTGTCGTAGCATCCGTATTGCTATGCTATGATCTAAGGTGCTCTTTCGTTCAACATTTCTTAAAATTTATCTATGCAAATCAAATTGGCAAAGTAAGAAAGTAATATTTGGTAGACAATTTTACAAAATTTTCCTAGATATTATATTTGCATAGCATTCCTTATTTGTTTGTAGAAAGCAAGCAAAAGTTACTATTTGTAAAGACAACTTGCGGGTGGTATTTTACATTTAGCCGGCTAAATGGCAAAAGAGCAACCCACTACCAGACCTAAATACTCTCATTTAAAGCACCAAGGTTTCACTTTCTTTACGGGGTTATATTTGTAATTTTATATCATTTACCCATCAATATTTTATTTTCAACCAAACATAGGTTTCAAAAACTTTAATCAATTTGCCTGGTAATATTTGACCCAACCAAACAATTTTTTTTTAACTTTCCTATCTAATTCACTTTATCTGTAGATCCCTGGTAATTACATTTTCCTAGTGAACTAAAATTTTCACCTGAACCAAACACCCCCTAAGGTGTTTGATAAAAGATTTTGTTAAGGATAGTTAGGTAAATAGAAGTGGTATTTTTGGATGTCCATGTTTGGTATCATGTTTTAAAAAATTTTGCTAGGGAACTCATTTGCCTAGTATTTACTTTTTGTGTGTAAAAAACACTATTGAATAATATCTCCTACAAGGTGGTATTTGTTGATAGATAGGGAAATCCAAAAGGGATTGCAAGCAAGGAGACCAAAATGACCCTGATGTTTGGGAAAACTACAGCAAACTAAAATCATATTTTCCCATTTTATTTTAGTCAAGGGTTGTTATGGTAATTTAACCATATTTTTCCACCTATATTTTACCTTCAACCAAACATAGACTTAGGAAATTCTACCCAATTTATCCGTTAAAATTTTGGTCAACCAAACAACTTTTTTTAATTTGCCTACCAAACTTCATTTCCCACCATATCCCTAGTAATTACATTTCCCTAGTAAAAAAAAATTTCTCCTCTACCAAACACCCCCTAAGGGTGTGCTTGGTAGGAGATTTCTTGAAACATAGCTAGGCATCTGAGATTGGGATTGTGTATTGTCCATGTTTGATACAGGATATCAAAAAAATTTACTAGCTAACCGATTTGCCCAACCATTGAAGATTGTATGCAAAATTGGACGAAATGGACTGTGCTCAAACCCCACTTCCAATGAGGAATTTCACGATAATCCAGGTAAATGAAATTTTTTTGACATGATAGCTGCCAAAACTATTCTCTTTAAATCCTTCTGAATGTTAGTTAACTGGTTCGACATACTAAGATCTACGTCTTCTCTTGGCTTCAGGGAGAACTTTATGGCACTCGCCTTTCCAAGCTTCACAGAAAACTTGCAATTTGCCGGTGGTGACAACCTTGTTTGTCTATATATCCTAGAAGATGAACTGGGGGAGGGAGACTTTGCTCTTCCAGTTTTGTTCTTGTCACCTTTTATGGACCTATTTTTTATTGGAGACTTGCCTCTCTTTTTTGGCAAATGGAGCTGTGCATCCTCCCGTCATTTGTCATGCTTAAGAAGCCTAACACAAAAAGGATTTATTGTTGTGTAGCAAATAGACCCCCATAAATTCCATTCCTTTCTAGATCTACTTCTCCGTTGTTCACCTAGAAATTGGTAGAACTCGCGTGACAGATTGAAATAATGATTTGGGGATCATCTAGTTAATAGGACTCTACCACGGGAAGTAAAAAGAGATTATTTTGTAATTTCAACCTGGTTTCCCATCAATATTTATCTTCAACCGAACATAGATTCAGGATATTTCTCCTAATTTTTTCGGTAATATTTTGTCCAACCAAACAACTTTTTTTTAACTTTTCTATCTAACTCACTTTCCCTGCAGATCCCTGATAATTATATTTTCCTGGTAAAAAAAAATCCACCTGTACCAAACGCCCCCTAAAGCGAAACAGTGACTATTTTGCCACTGTTCATCATATTAATTACCATAATGCCACGCGCACAGTAAAAAATTCCCATAATGCCACGCGGGCTAATTCGCTACACAGTGTAGCGAATTATGCCTGCTGATGTGTCACCTCCCCAATGGCCACGTAATTCGCTACACAGTGTAACGAAATACGTGGACAAATGGTCAGACCGCACAGTCAACATGATGACCACGAGTCAAGCCACCAATGTTTCGCTACACTGTGTAGCGAAATATGTGCCAATGGTAACTTGCTCCACTGCGCATGTCAGACACGTGTCAACCATGCACAAATTCGCTATACAGAGTAGCAAATTATGTGCATCTGTTTTTCTATTTAAACCCCACGGTCCCCACTCCTCCCCCCACCATTTCCTCTCAATCTCTACCTCACTCCCTCTCTCTCTAAGTGCTTTCTCACTCTACAAGGTTAGCTTTTTTTTTTTTGCTTTTATAATATATTTGATTTATTAATTATGCTTTTATAAATGTGTTATATTCTTTTATATTGATACTTGAAACATTAGGTTAGTAAATATGTTATATTATTTAATGTTAATACTTGAAACTTTAGGTTAGTAAATGTGTTATATTATTTAATGTTGATATTTGAAACCTTAGGTTAGTAAATGATATAATTTTATTTCATGCATAAAAATGGTTAGGAATAATTTATTTAATTTATTATTTATGCTTTAATACATTTTTAATGTTATTTAATTTTGGTTTTTGAAACCTTAGGCTAGTAAAATGTGTTAATTAATTTCACGCTTGAATGCTTAGGTCTAATTTTTTTATTTTTTTATTTATGCTCTAATATTTTTTGAATATTATTTAATGTTGGTATTTGAAACGTTAGGTTAATAAATGTGTTAATTTATTTTACACTTGAATGAATGGTTATGTCTAATGTTGTCAAATTCGAGTTTCTACATAGAAACGGAAAGGGTCGGTAGAAACGTAAAACGTAGAAACGACATGAAACATAAAGTTTCTACTTTCTACCACTTAAGGTCAAGATATAAAATTATATATATATACAAGTAAAAAAATATCACATAATGAACATATGTGTTGAGCCACTTATCTATCTAAAAAGAAAAATTATTTTTCATAACCAAGTATCAAAATTATAAACAGTGATAATTAACAAGTAATGAATAACCAATCTGCTATAACTGTCTTTATACATTCTACAGATTTTGGATCATCGCTCATCAGAATATAATTCCACTTCTTTCAATGCACACAATGATCCAAAAATACAAAACGATTCTTATAGCATAACTTATAATAGAATTGTAGCTTTATAAAACATAATTATAAAAAAACATATATCCAAACAAAAGATATTAAGATACTGCGAATATGATTTGAGGAAAATAAAAATTAGGTTTTTTTTAATTTTTTTTTTGTAAATATTTTTTTTTATTAAATTTTTAGTTTTAAGTAAAAACGGTCAAAACGGTAAAAACGTAAGTTTTTACGCAGCGTTTCTACAAGTTTTTACCAAGGAACATTTTTACTTGAGTTTTAACACGGACCACTCTAGTAAAAACGTAAATGTTTACGTTTTTACACTAGTTTTTGACAACAATGGTTAGGTCTACATAATTAAATTTTTTAATTAATTTTTAAATGATAATAATTTTAAATATTTTTAATTTTGATATTTGAAATCTTAGGTTGGTAATTATGTGAATTTATATTAACGCATAAAAGGTTAGGTCTAATTTATTTAATTTTTTATTTATGCTCTATTATTTTTTGAATATTATTTAATGTTGGTATTTGAATCCTTAGGTTAGTAGATGTGTTAATTTATTTTACGCATGAATGGTTAGGTCTAAATAATTTAATTTTAATATCAATGAATTTTCACTTTAATAATTTATAATATTTTTTAATTTTTATCTTTGAAATCAAAGGACAGTAAATGTGTTAATTTTTTTTACGTATATTTGATTATGTCTAAATAATATAATTTTTTAATTAATTATTTAAACTTTAATAATGTATAAATATTTTTTAATTTTGATATTTGAAACCTTAGGTTGGTAATTACATGAATTTATTAACGCATAAAACTTTAGGTTTAATTTATTTAATTTATTATTTATGCTTTAATACATTTTTGAATATTAGTTAGTGTTGAATTAGAAACGTTAGGTTAGCAATTTTTTTAATTTATTTAAAACATAAACTTAAATTGGGTGTAACTTATTTAATTGTTTTGTATTAATTTATTTAGTTAAATTTTTATGAATTCTTAGTTTATGAATATTATTCAGGGTTAATAATTTAATTTATATAGCTCCATAATTAGTTAATTTATGTAAGTCATAAAAAAATTGTTGTAATCCTTTAATTGTAATACATTATAATATTTTAATTAATTATTTATGCATTTTAAATTTTTAAATTATCTCTATCATGATTTAATTATTCTTTTTAATAGATCTATGGACCATGATGAGGCACCTCGTCCTGGGTCTCCACGCAGCGTGATTGACCCTAGGCCGGAAGACCGTACTCTCCTGACTCTACAGGAGAAACATATATCCACACATGTGTGGAATACTTGTGAGGACCCGAATGTCCAGGATCGTGTGATTAATGTGCGACATGTTGCGACGCATAATCACCTTGACATTCCCGAGGAGATTCAGCCATGGCTGATGCAGGCTGGGTTCTACCATATTGCGCGTTGCGCAACCATAAGTTAGAAATTTTTTATTGTATCACTACAAAAAAAACCTTGGAATATGGCATTGTTCTAATAATATTTTCATTGCTGATTGAACATATATTTTTATGATTTCAGATAGACCATGCACTTGTGTCTGCGCTTGTCGAGCGATGGTGCCCAGAGACACAAACATTTCATATGACTATGGGCGAGGTCACCATTACCCTGGACGATGTGCATCATCTACTAGGATTGCCCACTAATGGTGAGGTTGTGTCCGGGCGCCACAGATGGCATCCATTTAGGCAGATGGTCAGTGACATCTTAGGAGTTAATCCAGTGGCTGGTAGGGATCTGTCTGGAGGTTTGTTGGGTCTCCACTTCCTACGGGAGAGGTTTCAGCATTATGGAGGTCACGCTGCCACTGAGGTTGATCGTATGAGATATACTCGCGCATTAATTTTGCGCATACTAGGCGGGACCCTGTTTGTGGACATTGCCTCCAGCTTCGTTCCTGCCAGATATTTATTATATCTGGACGATTTCTAGCGGTGTGGAACCTTCCGTTAGGGCTCTGCAGTTCTTGCCTTCTTATATAAGGAATTGTGCAAAGTGACTGACGGGAGACGTTCAGAAATGGGTGGTTGTGCACTCTTATTGCAATTATGGGCGTGGACCAGATTCCCGTCTATCTCTCCTCCACTACCCGAGGTGTCTGATGCGCATGCCATTTATGGAGCCAGGTTATTGCACTGTTGTATATGTTACTTATTCACATATCAGGCTGTTAATTTTTTAATGTTATAATATGGCAATACATGTGGCCAAATTGTTGCAGGTTTAACTTTTATGATGTGCGGCAGACTGTGTTTACACACATTCGCAGGTACCGCCATCGTATGGACGTTATGCGTAGACGGGATTTTTGTTGGAGACCGTACCTAGGCTTCAAAAGTAATGCACCTCCTTCTGACACCGCCCGCAGATGGATTTCTGTTTGTCCACTTATTTGTTACCAGATCGTTGTTTACCAGCAGCCCGATCGAGTTCTACGACAGTTTGGATATCAGCAGCCTATTCCACTTAGTCTGATTAGTTGTCTTGACCTGTTGACGATTAGCATTACTGTTTGCCTATTGCGCAGGGAGATGAGGGCCACTTATCTGTTAACAGTGAGTATATTAGGTGGTATCATAGAGTGACCTATCGATGGATGACCCGCAGGATTGCGGTTGCGACAAATGTGGTATGTTGTAATACTCCATGCGTGCTTTTAACAAGTTATTTTACATTTACTAACAAGTTATTTCATGTATGTCCTACAGGCCGATCGTGCGGAGACAGGGTCCATCTGGCTTCGCCAGAAGGCTGAGTATCGTTCACTATGGATCAGGTCTATTACGAGGCACTCAAGTTAGTTGCAGCGTGTGATGATATTACCAGATTGACAGATCCTTGCGAGCCCGCAGCCCCACATGTGGTTCGTACTACGCAGGACCCTCCGCCTGTCCAGCGTCGTAGTCGCTGTGCGCGTATCGAGGGTTTGCCACTTCACCATTCCACGCCTCCTGTTGCTGATGCGCCTGTTGTAGTCCCTCCATGCCCCCCCATCCCGCCGGGATGTATTACTCTCTTGGTTTTCCAGCAGGTCTATCTCAGCAGTATTGGTGGCTCCTGCAGTTTTCCGGTGCACAGCCTGGGTTTCATCCTGCGCAATATCCACCCTGGTCAACATGTCCACCTATGGGTTAGTATGGGTTTCCATCTCAGTCGTATCCCATGTATACAGGCAGTAGTAGTTCACAGCCTACTCAGGGCTTAGACTCATTCACAAAGTACTACAGGCCAACTGCTCCACCACAAGACCCATCACATTCACATGCTCAGCCACATGCTCATGTTCATTCGCAGACAAAGGCAGAGGATTCTGACCCGGTTATAGCCACTTCGACAGCATACTCGATGAGCTTCTTGCAGTCACCACATTCTCAGCCATTCGGGGAGTTTTCAGCTCAGGATTTGGCCGAGGCTATGGGGGAAGTGGGTGATGAACCCATGTTGTTGCTGCTGGTGATGGTGTTCCTGGTTCTGATGATGCCATACTTGTTCCTGGTGCTGATGTCGTTCCTGGTGCTGATGGTGCTGATGCTCAGGGGATTAGGAGAAACCCCCTTAGACAGGCCAGGTTTACTTGCGTACTATCACAATTTGACCACGATCAGTCTAAATGCGCGGGGTATCATGCTCGACAGCACTAATGTGTTATTTTGTTGTGTAGGGCGTATGTACATTTTGTTGGATATTGTAAAAGGACTGTGGACTCTTATTTATGGTTATTTTAGGCCTGCGTTGGATAATATATGTTTTGCACGACTTTAGTAGGCAAATTTTTGCTAGACATTATCGTTGTTTACTTTGCTTATATTATGGGCACATTTGACATTTACTTTACAATTATGGGTGTATGCAAATGCCAGCAGACGATCGTTGATTAGTAGTACATCGGATACTAATTTTGACATACACCACGAATATAGAACACATTTTGTACAACAAGATGGAACTTATAATACTAAATATGGTAACATAGCACACATTTTGTACATATATCACTAGTTTTGCGAATATTGAAATACATAACATATGGTTGCAATTAATAATGATAATATTGACACTGGGCTCCTCTCTTATCATTTCTGTATGTGGTCAAACAACAATGTATTAGTCAAGCAGGGACATATTTTTTATAAATTTAATAGTAATAACTGTACGCACCTAAGATCAATGAACAAATGAGATTTGAGTCCAACTGCTTGTGATCTTGGGTAAGAGTCTGAGTAACACATGTGTGTTTGTTGTTCCATATGCCTATAACCCATTCACTGCCACCTTTTTTTGGTATGCTCTCATCCTCCATAGACAACCAGCGTTATGATTTTGACAAACCATTATCAACCTTTTTGTATCACTTTTCTCTACGACTGTTGTGCGATGATTTGCCATACAATATTCTTTAATTGCCATGTGTACATCTTGCTTGGTGTCAAACAATTGGTCCTTATATAGCTCGTCGCCCATCTGCTAGTTAGGTATTTGTGCTCCATGAATATCATCCAATTCTTGATCTGGATATTCCCAATTAACATTCGTGAAATGGCTAATTCCAGACCAAAATGGTACATTATCATTTCCTGCATAATAACATATCTAAAACCCCAATATTAGTGTAGTTTAATATGATATTAGATAATTTGTTATATGGCATTACGTACCTGCAACTGGAGGTCTTGCATTCCGACAATGCCTGGCGATGGAATTGGTTGACCAACTACAGTAGACGGACAACAATCAAAATCACCTTCGACATCTGTATTCGATGGCTCGCTATCCGGAACAAGACCTTCATCAAGCTCTTCCTCGGAACTATCCGTACGCCAAGATGGATCGTACATGTCGTGGGCCGGCAATATTTCATCAAAATTTGTTGAGTTGGTGGTGCAAGCGTGGGGGGCGCATCCTCATCTTCCTGATTAACCACTGGCACCATGTTTATGTCGATGATGTCAGTGGATGGTGGAGAAAGTTGACTAATTGATTGTCCACCGCAGTTGACTTCTGCATACAATTCAATAAATCTTGACTCCCCGTGTTCAAAAGTGCTTGCATCTACTACTAACGTTACATCTTCATCTTCGACAATTTCCACGCCAACCCATTGCACGGGGTTACCCGAGGCACATCTAGCGGTCAACCGAGCAAGAGTTTGACCACGTTGTAATCTTAACTTCTTGTATATTATCTTCTTCAGCTCGTGAAGATTGCATGTTAGGCTTATGCGAAACATTTTTGCATCACCTTCAAAAACTTGCCCGTTTGGACCAAAATATTCTCTCCCATTATAATAAACAGTAGCTATTAAATCATTCCTACCTTCACTCATCCTACAAAAGTAGAAAAAAACTCAAATTCAACAACAACACAAAAGTAGTAAAGCTTACATAAAAGGAAAATTTTCGCACTTGGAGGTTCATACTTGAAATGGAAGTATTTATAGTGCTTAATTCGCTATGTGGGGTAGCAAATTACTGTTTATAATTCGCTATGCCCCCTAGCGAATTACAAGGGAGATGACACTTGGCTCTAATGTGTCAGATACGTTGGTAATTCGCTATGAGTCACAACAAATATAGTCCCATAATTCGTTACATGGTACAACGAATTACATGGGGCTTTGACACGTGGCTTGACTTTGACTGGAGATGAACTGACCCATCTGACACATAATTCGCTACACAGGGTAGCGAATTCTGTGTCCAACAGGACTGTGCCACGTGTCCATCATGTTGACTGTGCAGTCTGACCATTTGTCCACGTATTTTGCTACAGTGTAGCAAATTATGTGGCCATTAGGGAGGTGACACATCAGCAGGCATAATTTGCTACACTGTGTAGCGAATTAGCCCGCGTGGCATTCTAGGAATTTTTACTGTGCGCGTGGCATTCTAGTAATTAATATGATGAACAGTGGCAAAATGGTCACTATTCCCCCTAAAGCCTAATTTCAACGTTTGCTATCACTTATATCTTTTTATATGATTTCAACAATTCAACACTTGAAACTATATAACTTGTGAGAAGTGAAATTTCCTTTTTCAATGTGTAATATCATTTATGTAAGAAAATGAAAATTGTCACCCATAGTGAGGTAATAGTGAAGGATTTGAATAAAGAAGAGTAGTTGTAAATGATATCTCGCTTTAAAATAATTTATCTATGTTCATTTAAGGGTCTCATTTCAATCCCATAAATAGAAAATGTAATCGTGAGAGGTTTGTCTTCGGCTTTCAAAGAAAATAAAATAGAGCTTAAGAGGCACAAGAAGTAAGAACTAGTGAATTGTAGACACATGTGAATTTAAAAAGAATGCTGCCTGGAATCAATTTCATCCTGCTTAAAGTTATACTAGCTGACATAAGTGAATTCTATGTAGGGCTGGCGGAGCTAGGAATTTTGGGTGAAAGGAGACGAAAATAAAAAATATTATATTATAAATAAAAATACTTGAAATATAATACATACCTAATATAAAAAACACTATTTTAATAACCATTAGAAAATCATAATCGAAGATCAGTATTCAGTTCTTTCCTCCTTCTTTTGTCTCTAGTATACTGCATTACTTGATTCGATAAACTCGATGCAAATCGCCAAACCTATTGGATTGATTGTGCTGTCTTAATTGTAAATGTGTATATGTGATTTATGCTTCTGGTCAATTTTTGAATAATATGCTAATTTGAGCGTTGGAGTTTTCCCTAAGCTTATTTTGCAGATGTGTGATTTATGCTCACTAAGACAATGTTAATTACTACACTTGAGTTTTGATCTTTCACTCAAGAAGTAAGGGCGTAAAAAAATTTAGTCATTTTTATGTTCAATTTTCTAATTATCTCATTATATACAATGTGTAGATATTATTATTTGCTTATTATAGCTTGTATCTTTTTTTATGAATGAATCAAGTCTCTTAACTAATTGGTGCTTTTGGAAGGGGGGACTGTGATATGCTATATTAGTAAAACAAAGAATATTAATTTTTTCCTCTTTGACTTTTACTCAAAAATGGAAAGAATCATCTATGAAGGCTGTCGATGGAGTTGAAATGATGGGAAAAAATTGTTAATCTAAGTCCACGATTATTTTGTTAATATAGACTGAATTTTATTTTAAAAATAAATAACAAAATATTGATTTGAATAAAGTTGGGTTACAGTAAGAAAATGTTATGGTAGAATGGAACCTCAAATATAGAGACGTGCAAAATAACCAAAAAATTAAACCGAATCAAACTGCACTTAAAATAATCAATTTTTAAAGAACATATTCATGAGTCGAACCGGTTTTTAAAGAACCAGTTCATGAACCATACCAATTTTTAAAATCAGTTAAAAAACTGAATCGTTTTCGAACCGAATCAAACCAAATCGTTTGCGAATCGAACCAAACTGATTTTTATTACCTTGTTTCTTTAATTTTTTTTTTTTTTAGAATAGGGTCGACTCGAACCGGTTTCGAAGCGAACCACCCAAATCGGTTTTGAACCGAGCCGAACCAGTTTTGAACCGAAATGAACCGTTTTCGAACCGAACCATTTAAACCAATTTGGTTCGATTTTTTCAAAAAATTCGATTCAATTCAATCCATGCATACCCCTACCCAAATATGTTGTTGTTTAATATAAAAATAATTAGTTATGTATATATACGTTGAGGCAGCACATTACAATATTGCATTAAAATATAATAAAAGATTATATCACTTGTATTTGTTGTGCTTATAGTCATTTGTGTTGTTACGGTAAACATTGTGATAATTTGCTTCCACAATTTTGGTTATTACGACTTAGCTAGAAAATTGAAGACATATTGCATCAATTATAAGTGTTAGTGCACTGATACAGTTATTTGTCTTTTGACAACATTAACAATTTTTTTTAAAATTTTAGGGGGGCGGGGGCCACCCCTAGCCCCATGTAGCTCCGCCCTTGATGTAGGATAAGCCTCTACAACCAACTCATAAAATTTTCAAGCATGTAAGCAACTAGGATTAAATCTAATGGTGAGGAAATTAAGTAGTTTGTATTAAGTTATGTGTTTAATTTCCATCATATAAAATAAAAATCCCAAGCATGTCAAGCTTTCCAGCCATAATTTAATTTAATATGATCACATATTTTAATGAGATACACTATTCTCATGTGCTATTCACACGTGACAACTAACCGCTTCTACCTGTTCAATTGATTAGCTTACACGTAGTTAGTTTTCTGTTTTGTTATATTTGTGACACGTAGGCTTGTTTCTAACTGACTATAAGTACATGTCTCTCATTGTAACTTATGCAGTTTTTTGCATTCTTAGTAATGAAACAAACACTTTTATTTTCTGTTTGTAAGATGGTATCAGAGCTCTTCACGGAGCTCTGATATTCGCCTTTCATTTTCTCATTTCAATTCACAAATAGTAGTTTCTTCTTCAAAGGTTCTTCAAGATCTGCAATCGACAATAGCTGGTACGAATGGCGAATCAGAGTTCCGAATTGTTTCATGAACATGCAACTGAAGTTTCAGATGCGAATCGAGCAAGTGAAAATTCTGCTCCTAATCGAGGTAATTCAAAAACCTCTGGTACTGTATTGGATCTTTCAGATCCAGGAAGTCCATATTACTTGCATGCGAACGAAAATCCTTCTTTAGTGTTAGTTTCTTCTCTCATGAATGGAAAGAAGTATCACGGTTGGGCAAGAGCCATGAAAATGGCGTTAATCTCCAAAAACAAGTTCTCGTTTGTGAATGGAGTCATAACTACTCCAGATATGTCAGATCCACACTATGGTGCTTAGGAAAGATGCAACACCATGGTGTTGTCATGGTTGCATCGTTCAATTACAGAATCGATCTCTCAATCCATCCATTGGATGGATCAGGCATTAGATGTCTGGAATGACCTGAAAGAGAGGTTTTCTCAGGGTGATATATTCAAGATTTCTGATCTCCAAGATGATATCTACCGATTACATCAAGGAGACAACACTGTATCTGATTACTATACGCAACTAAAGGTGCTATGGGATGAGTTGGAAACACTACAGCCAACTCCAAGTTGCAGATGCATACGTCCTTGCTGCAATGTGTCTTCAGAAGTGAAGAAGATTAGAGAAAGAGATTATTCCATTCGTTTTCTTAAGGGATTGAGTGATAAATTTTCACATGTGAGGTCTCAAATCATGCTGATAGACCCTTTGCCATCTGTTAATCGTGTATTCTCTCTTATTATGCAACAAGAGAGACAGTTACATTTAGAGGGACATCTTTTGACTCATGATAGTCCCAAAATCTTCTATAACACTGCAGATCAGTTCCAAGGACATTCTCAAATTCAAGGCAGAGGACGTTCTCAAATTCGTGGAAGAGGACGTAGTACAGGAAGAGGTAGATCAAACTCTTTCAGAATATGTACACATTGTGGTAGAACTGGCCATACAACTGAGACATGCTTTGAGAAGCATGGATACCCTCCTGGTTACAAACAGAGGAACTATGCACACAGAACCAATATGGCATTAGTTGGGGATCAAGATGAGACATCAGAATTTCCTGAAGTGAAGGATACTTTCACAAAGAACCAGTTCCAAACCATAATGGAGATGATACAACAAACAATGCATCAGAATCCTGCAACACAACATAATTCAAATCATGCTAGCAACATGGTGCAGTCCAAGGCACACAGTGCAGAAACCAATGATTCCTTATCAGGTAATTGTGATTTTCAGTGGATTTTAGATACTGGAGCTATAGATCATATCACACACACTCTCGAATTCTTGTCATCTATTCAAAAGATTGAACTCATATCAATTTCCTTGCCCAATGGAAGTCAGGTGTATACATCCATATCAAGAACAGTTGTGATTTCTGATTTTCTTCAACTAACAAATGTTTTGTTTGTTAAGGAATTCAAGGTGAACTTAATATGAATAAATCGGTTGATACACGATTCTAATTGTCAAGTGACTTTTCAGCAAAAGACATGTACTATACAGCAAACTCCAACCATGGTGGTGATTGGTTTTGCTAATCTTGAGGGAGGATTGTACATACTTAATCACAGGCACTTCAGGAAAAGATTTCCACATGATAGTGCAAAAGAAAACATATGGGATGCTGCTTGCAACACTAGTTCTACTATTACAGAAGATGATGTCTGGCATATGAGGCTAGGACATTGTTCAAAAGCTATACTAAAGGCAATGATACTTAGATTTCCTTTTATTACTTGTAATAAGTTGGATGAGCCATGTGAGGCCTGTCATCGAGCAAAACAAAGAAAGCTTCCTTTTAATCATAGCACTACAGTTTCAAGTGCAGCCTTTGATTTAGTTCATATGGACATATGGGGTCCTTATTCAATGCCTTCTATACATGGTAACAGATATCTTTTGACTATTGTGGATGATCACACACGGTTCACTTGGAAAATCCTTATGAAATCAAAGGGAGAAACCAGAAATCACATTCGAGATTTTGTGACACTTATAGAAAATCAGTTTGGAGTAGTTATAAAATCCCTTCGTAGTGACAATGGGCAGGAGTTTCTTATGGATGATTTCTTTAGATATAAAGGAATAATTCACCAAACCACTTGCATTGAGACCCCACAACAAAATGGGATAGTATAACGCAAGCATCAACACATACTCAACATAGCAAGAGCCCTTCTTTTTCAAAGTAATGTCCCAAAAGACTTATGGTGTTACTGCATTTCCCATGCCATCCACATAATGAATCGGCTTAGTTCACCAACACTGCAATTCAAATCACCCTATCAGCTACTGTTCAACAAGGCACCTGTTCTTATGCATTTAAGAACTGTTGGATGCCTAGCATATGCCACCACAATCACAGCTGGAAGATTGAAATTTGATCCACGGGCTATAAGGTGTATATATCTTGGACACAAAGATGGAATAAAAGGGTATATCCTCTATGACCTTATATCTAAACAAATTTTTCTTTCACGAAATGTAGTCTTTTATGAGCATAACTTCCCTTTCTCCAAAAGCCATCCAGAAACACATGAACAACCAACTCTCCCTTTTGCCACTGAATCATCTACTCAGTATGACACACCATCAAAACCTACAGAAACATTAGAGATCTTAACTACTCTGCCTTATCAATCAGATATTCCACTTAGTTCCATTGAACCTTGTATTCCCACATCAGTAGATAACCATACTGATATCAGCTCCAATGACCATACTAATACCAACCCCAATACCAATTCCAGTATAGACAATCCTAACCCACATAGGCACTCAACCCGAATCAAAACCAAACCAAAATATCTCACTGATTTCCACTGTAACCTCACTGAGACCAATTCCCTTTACCCTATTTCATCTACAGTGTCATATAATAGATGCTCTCATACATATTCTGCCTTCTGTCATAATATTAGCAGCTTTATTGAGCCACGCACATATAAGCAAGTTGTGCAGTCACCTGAATGGATTACAGCTATGAGTGAAGAGATTGATGCATTGAAGAGAAATCAAACCTAGTCTTTTGTTGATTTACCATCTGGTAAGCATCCTATTGGATCAAAATGGGTGTATAAAATAAAACACAATGCAGATGGCACTATTGCCCGATATAAGGCAAGGTTAGTAGCGAAGGGATATAGCCAGATAGAAGGTTTAGACTATTTTGAAACTTTTTCACCCTTTGCCAAACTCACTACCATCAGAGTCTTGTTAACAGTTGCAGCAGCCAACAATTGGTTTCTTGAACAACTTGACATTAACAATGCTTTCCTTCATGGAGAGTTACTTGAGGATGTTTATATGTCAGTACCCGAGGGTATCACATCTCCTCATCGAGGAAAAGTATGCAAACTTCATAAGTCACTCTATGGATTAAAGCAAGCAAGTAGATAGTGGAATGCCAAACTTACAACTGAATTGATAAAGATTAGCTATTCACAATCATCCAGTGATCATGCACTTTTTACCAAAACAACAGCTGATTCTTTTACTGTATTACTTGTTTATGTTGATGACATGATCCTTGCAGGTAATAACATAGATGAAATCAGATTCTGCAAGTCTCATCTAGATAATCTTTTCCACATCAAGGACCTTGGACCTTTGAAGTTTTTCCTTGGATTGGAAGTGGCATGTTCCACAAATAGGATAGTCTTGAACCAAAGAAAGTATGTTTTAGAAATGCTTGAGGAAACAGGTTTGCTTGGAGCAAAGCCTGTATCAACTCCAATTGAACCTACAGTTCGACTACATCAGAACCAAGGAGAAAAGTGTTCTGATCCTTCTTTATATCGTCGAATTGTGGGACGCCTTTTATATCTCACCAACACCAGACCAGATATCTCCTTTGCAGTACAACAACTAAGTCAGTCCGTGGCTTCTCCTACAAAAGCTCACCTTGATGCTTCTTACCGAGTCTTAAAATACCTCAAAGGGTCCTCAACCAAAGGTATTTTTTTCTCATCACAAAGCAATCTTCAATTATCAGGATTTGTTGATGCAGATTGGGCTACCTGCCCTGATACACGTAAATCCACAACTGGCTTTTGTGTCTTTCTTGGACCTTCCCTCATATCATGGAAATCAAAGAAACAAAGTACTGTTAGTCGATCTTCAGCAGAAGCAGAGTACAGGGCATTGGCTACATTATCGTGTGAAATACAATGGCTCACTTACTTGCTGCATGATCTACGAGTACCAATCTCTGTTCCAGCAATGATCTATTGTGACAACCGAGCAGCAGTTCATCTAGCTCACAATCCTTCCTTCCATGAACGGAGTAAGCACATAGAGCTTGATTGCCACATTACTCGCGAAAAGATCGTCCAAGGTTTAATACATCTACTTCCTATCTCTTCAGCTCAACAACTGGCATACATGTTTACTAAAGGGCTTCATCCGTCTCCTCTCAAGAATTTCATGTCCAAGTTGGGTCTTTTAGATATCCACTCCCAACTTGAAGGGGGTGATGAGATACACTATTCTCACGTGCTATTCACACGTGACAACTAACCGCTTCTACCTGTTCAATTGATTAGCTTACACGTAGTTAGTTTTCTGTTTTGTTATATTTGTGACACATAAGTTTGTTTCTAACTGACTATAAGTATGTGTCTCATTGTAACTTATGCAGTTTTTTGCATTCTCAGTAATGAAACAAACACTTTTATTTTCTGTTTGTAAGATATTTCCTAAAGCTGTCTAGCCCAAAAAAACTCCCTAAATTATTGAATATCCTCCAATGCTTTAACATAAAGAAAAAAAAAGTTAAACTCATCCATTTACAATTATAAATATTATTGGAGTCTTTGTTGTCGTAACACTATGCAAAATGAATGACTCTTAACACTAATCTGTAATTTTTTCTTAAAAAAGTAAGAGTGTTTCTAACATTTTTCGGACATATTGATTGTATAGGATGGCATCAGCTCCCAAAAAAGAAGTATATGATGGTGGATTTGGATTTTTTTAATGGAAAAATTGTTATATAATCATATTATTGGATCATAATTACTTATTTAAAAATCATATTTTTTTATCTTATTATTAATGAGTGATTGTGATCAAATAATATAATCACATGACTATTCTTTCACATAAAAGGATCCAAACGGGAACGATGATAGATTGCTTTCACGCAAGAAGAAACGGGATTGCCACAAAATTAGAAATACATTATGAGTAAGGATATTCTGACTATCAAAAATTCTCACTACTAACTTACAATCCATCACATCACCATTGGATCAAAGAGAAAAAATGTTAAAAATTTTTTGAAGAGAAAGAAAATGTTAATCTAATGGTGATTAGATAGATAGTAATTTGCTAGTAAAAAATTTTGGTAGTGAAAATATCTCTCCTCATACAATATATATATATAAATTTTATAAAGACAATGTAAATTTTAACCTCTCTTTTTTTGCATTTTTCTAATTTAATTAAAAAAAATCTAAGGCGAAGATTTTCCCTGGTTCTACTGCTCCGTGCGTACGTTGCTTTTGAAATCTAAACTTAGAACGACAAGAAAAAGAATCTGAAATGACCAAATAATAATAATATTATTTATCATTTTAAAATATATAATTTCATATTGTTTCAAGTAAAATTATTGTATTGTGGTGAATTTTTATCCTCTCTTTTTCACAATATTTTTTTTTTTCTCACTTCCCTTTGTGAGAGGAGAGAAGATAAAAAAAATCCTCAAAATACAAGAATTTCCCTTAAGATGACAATATTTTTCTCAATAATAATAATAATAATAATTATTATTATTACTATTATTATTATTAAGAAAATAGCTGTACAAACACTTTTTAATAATAATAATAATATTATTATTATTAAAATATAGCGTGCATCACGGAGCTGCTGCGAACAAAAAAAAAAAATAGCGCGTAAAAGTAAAAGCAAGTGGTGCGGTGTGGCGATAGGAGGAGTAAGGAAGAGAAGGGTTTTTCAGTTTAGTTATCGACGCCGAACAACACGATCCCCCATAATTCGGGCTGCATCATCCATTTGATTTCGGCAACATAACATACTTGACAGCGTTCCTATCCTCTTTTTTTCAAAAAAACTCAAAACTCAAAATTCCAATTTACCAAACCCAAAATTCCCTCCCTTCTTTACCCTTTTTCTCTCTTTCTTCGTGTGTGTGTGTGTGTGTGTGTGTGTGTATAGCATAACATCGAACATCGAAATTCGAATAGTTTAAGGAAAGTATTGATGGCTGGGTACAGAGCTGATGACGAGTACGATTACTTATTCAAGCTGGTTCTGATTGGTGATTCTGGGGTTGGCAAATCCAACTTGCTCTCGAGGTTCACCAGGAACGAGTTCAATTTGGAGTCCAAATCCACCATAGGGGTCGAATTCGCCACCAAGAGCTTGAGTATTGATGCCAAGGTCATCAAGGCTCAGATTTGGGACACTGCTGGCCAGGAAAGGTCTCCTTTTAATCTCACCTTCTTCTTTTTTAATATATCTAGTTTGAATTGTGATCGTGATTGTTTCTTACAACCCTTATTGCTTTCGGTACTATAAAGTGTGATCTTTTTCTTTTTTGTTAATATCAAGTCATATATGAAGATCTTTTTAAGTTTTGAATATCAGATGCCACTTCCATTGACAAAAAAAGAACATGAGTTTGGTTTGTGGTATCAGATTATTTCTTAGTTATTGCAAAGCAGTTGATAATTATTCATATTAACTTCAAGTTAATTGTATGCCAATTTAATTGGGCACTTCCATCAAGGAATTTCAGCTTTATTCTCACCGTTATCGCCCTTAATCCAGTTGCATGAAATCCACAATGAAGTAAAATTTTGGACTTGCTCGACCTAGGGGAATTGGCATCTAAATTCTGTTGATGAGGGTCTCATGTAAACCAATAAGGGTTTTCTTTCTGTACATTTTTTGGACTGCGTGTAGGTGTTTTGAGTTTAAAATTGATCTTAATTTCTCAATCACATGACATGATTTACAAACTATTGGAAAAGTGATACTTTCCCTTGTTATTTAATTAGTGGTTCTTAAGAAGTTTAAACTGGCACTTCTATGAGGTATTATTGTTTGCTTAGCTGCGATTGGGCCTTAAGGAGCTTTTATTTTAAAGTCATGGTGAAGATTGTTCCTGAATAGCATAGAATGCTATATAATTGTTTAGGATATCATGAAATTTCAATTTATGTTATAACTTTCCTTGCTTTTTGGTTTATTTTCTTGCAATTAGTGTTTCTAAACATCGTACACACATCTACATTCAACCATCAAGAACCTGAACATGTATGTCATTTGCTTGTGCACATGTCAAATGAATACTTACATAATATCAATATTTACAACATATTTCTTTCTTTGTACTACAGTCCAATTGGCTCTGAATATGCATGAGCTTCTTGCAAGTTGCAAACCTTAATTATCTCTTTTAATCTTTACTAATGCATGTAACCCCTGGCAAACTTATGCTTAGTAGTTAATACTCTATGGTGCTTATATGGTTAGGATGCTGCTGATTACTTGTATTCTACGACAACATTTATCTATATAGTAATTGCACATTTGCACTTGCTTGATATATGGAGGATAGAAGCAGGTCAAGAGCTGCTCAATCTAGTAGTTGCATTGACTCTCAGTAATTGATTGGCGGTTCATAATTTGAATTCCCTCTTCTGTACATTCAGTGATTGTAACGTAAAAAAGGACAGGGTGAAGAAAAATATAGTTAGCTGGTCGTCTGAGTGTGATGTTATTCTGCCACAATGACTGGATGATAGTCTGTTAGACCCCCGATTATTAAAGTTTACTCTATGGGTAATCTGACATTAATCATTATAGGTGATTAGTCCTTGAATTATGGTGATTGATTGTGTTGATCCAATCATTATTGGAAATTCTGTATTAATTATGGGTATCAATCACCTATAATGATTGATTCTGTAGCTATGGGTGATTGCTCTTGTATTTTGCGGGGAATCTGTTATAAATAGGATAGAAGCGGAAGTCATTAGGCAGACTATTGAGTGATTAGAAATTGGGAACTAGGAGAGACCAGGTGCCTCCGGAAAGCCTTGGAAGCTGGAACATTGTTTAGTTATCAATAATAAAATATAATATTTTGTTTTCGTTTTTATCTTTTCCTTTCCGATTGAATCTTGTTGTAGTTTTTCAAGGAAACATTGTTTTAAGCAATATATGTTCTGCTTAGTTTGTTATAATATTTTATGAATCATACTCTCTAATATTGGTAATTATAGTATGTAAGTCTTTGTTTTAACCGCATGTAAGTATTTTCAGCTTAAAAAATAATTTTAATATCTCATTGACGTAACAATTGTACACTGATACTTCTATGAGGTATTATTCTTTACATAGCTGAGACGAGCATTAAGGAGCTTCTAAATTGCATGAAGTTGCAATATAAGTTATGCCTTTTCACCTTTGGGAGTTTTCTCATAATATTTCGTTTTTAGCACTCACATACATACAACCATCAAGAACCTGAACAGTCCAATTGGCTCTAAATATACATCTGCACCATGCATACCTTATCCATACTAATCTATGTATCTATGGTGTATTTGATACCAACGCGGTGTTTTGCTGTTCATATGGCTAGGATAGTAAGTTGCAGCTGATTACATGTTTAACATGTATACGTTAATATTTATCTATATATAATTGTACCCCCCAAAAAAATAATTGTATGATACACTAGACTAGATATATGGAGGATAGAGGTAAGTATGGAGCTGCTCAGTCTAGTGGCATTGACTCCCATTAATTAATAGGAGGTTCCTAATTAATTTGAATCCCCCCTCCTCTACAATCAGTGATTATCACTTAAAAAAATGAAATGAAGAAAAACATAGTTAACTTGTTATATGGGTCTGATGATATTCTGTCACATCTACTCAGTGATAGTCTTTCAAGGAAACATTGTTTCAAGCAAAATATGCTCTGCGGAGGTTGTTCTAATTTTGAAAGCATATAACAATTTTTCTAATGGAATGTCTATGATCTTTATTGCTGTGCCGGCTACTACATCCACTCACTTGAATTGTGTGTTTCTGTAATAGGTACCGTGCCATTACTAGTGCTTACTACCGAGGAGCTGTTGGTGCCTTACTTGTTTATGATGTCACACGCCGTGCCACATTTGAGAATGCTGCACGGTGGTTGAAAGAGTTGAGAGATCACACAGACCCCAACATTGTGGTTATGCTTATTGGAAACAAGTCGGATCTTCGACACCTTGTTGCTGTCCCAACAGAAGATGGAAAATCTTTTGCAGAAAGGGAGTCTCTCTACTTCATGGAGACATCTGCTTTGGAAGCAACCAATGTTGAAAATGCATTCACTGAGGTTCTTACTCAGATATACCGCATAATGAGCAAGAAAGCAGTTGAGGCCGGCGACAATGGCAGTTCTTCTGTCCCGTCTAAAGGACAGACAATAAACGTGAAAGAGGATTCTTCAGTTTTGAAGAGATTTGGATGCTGCTCAAATTAAGATGCATCGTCTATGGCAAATTGGTTTTTAATAGCATATGTCAATCTTGTAAATGCCTACACGTGAATCATGATATCTTCTCGTAGAATAAGGCCAGGCTTACACAGTTGTTTTGGATAATGTTTACAAGCATCATCCATATGCAGGATTTATGTTTAGTTAAAGGGTCTTTCTAAAAACATTCAAAAAAATCGGTCTACCCAATTTCATATTTATAGGTGACAGATTTTATTTCCATGATTTTCATATTTGCTATGCTTAAATTCTGGTACAGCGAGAAATAGTTTGAATCTTAGTTCTAAAATTAAAAAATTGAGGAAACTGAATAGGTGAAAGTGAGAGCATGTGTTCGATTCTTCATAGTACTGTCTCTGTCTCTGGGAGAGGTTTAAAGTCTTAATCTCGAAATCTGTCCTGAATCGAACTAATCGCGAAGTGATGAACCGATTGAAATATTTTTAAAAATTAAAAGATTGAAGTCATAGTCTTTACTTTTTTTTTTAAATGATTGCCCTTGATCCCCTCCTAACATTGAATAAAGTTAATATTAATGTTCTATCTTGTTCAGATCACATGGAATCATTCTACACGGTGACAAATTTATAAATAGGAATTTTCATATATAATTTTTCCTTCAGATTTATATTAAATATTGTGTGGAAATTTCATTGGTATTTTTATCCAACTTCTTACTTTGAATTATATTTTAGTTGTATCACACCATCATGGATAAGATCCTAATTTGTTCTTGAGAGAATCTCAGAACAATGATGGCAGATTTTCACTAACGCGGTGCATGAATGTACGAAAGGGGAAAAAATAGACGGATCAATTCTGCAGGCACCGAGATTATTTTTTGTGAACCCGAACTACCATTTTTTAGGTGATTTCTTAGGGGCCGTTTGGTACACGGCATTTGGTAAGATTTTCAGGAAATTGAATTTTTCTAAATTTTAAATTTGTGGATATTATTGTAAACTGAATGTAAAAATCATATTTTTGAAAATCGAGATTTCCGGCTAAATAAAATTTTTCCTTTATCAAACACCCTTAGTGTAAATAAGAGGATAAAATTGAAAAAGAAAAAAAATAACAAGGATAAAAAGAAAAAGAAAAAATTAATGATGTGAGAGAAAACACCAAAAAATTCAGTGATCCTGAACCATATTAAATATTTCTGCAGGTAGCCTGCTAATAATTAATTACTTATTCAAATGTACAAAGCAAGAAAAAAAAATTCCATGAATTGTAAAATAATTTATTTAATTATTTCTTTATATTCCTAAGTTTTTTAATAGCTCATGATTTTCACGCCGTGAATATTATATCACTGTGCAACGCTGGACAAAAGAAAAAGATCCAGCTGTGTTATCCTGTGACGCCTCCGCACTGAATCGCGCTAGCGCTTGGAATATTCCTCCGCCGGAAAACCGCCAAACACTCCGGCAGCTCGCCGAGATCGGCGAACAGCGACTCGTCCTCCTCCCTCATCGTCATCGTCACATCGTCCACCTCCCCGCAGATCGGGCTTTCCAGAACGCCGCCGGTGGAGGCCACGTCATCGAACCATCCGAACTCGGCGTGGTGGTGATGGCTGAGCAGAACAGCAGAGTCGCCGCCGAGATCGAGATCGGGGTGGGTCGCGAACACCGTCAGATCCTCCGCTGGGAAAGTGGAGGCGGATCCGGTGGGCGGCGATGATCCAGCGCCGTCGCCTGCGGCGGCGGAGGAGGAGGAGGAATGGGATTTGGGAAGAGGGAGGGAGTGGTTGTGTTCGTAGGCGTAGGTGACAATAAGTTTTGTGGGGTCCACGCGGCTTCTCTCAACTTGCTTCCTCGCGGGACACCCCTTTGAACTGCTGCATCGGTAGTATCCCCTGCATTTCCATATTCAAATTAATTATTTAATTAATTAAAAATTGTACAAAAAAAGAAAAGAAAAATTGGCAGTGGACATTGTCAAAGAAACAAGAGTGATGTTGATTGGAATAAAAAATCCAAAACGAGGGAAAATAGCACTTTCATGGATTTTGCCATATCATTAGCGCGTGTTTCTCAATCACAAATCTATAATTGAAGGCTACCTTTATTTATTTATTTTGTCTAAGTTTTTTTTTTTCATTTTATATATATTTGATAATTAAACACATACTATAATACAATCTACTCAAATTCCTTATCAGTAAACCGAAGCTAGAGACTTATTTTGTCTAAGTTAATCATTGTGTAAATGCAAAAATAATAACATTAACTTCAAATTTGAAACCCGAATACTACTTTAAAAGTTCAATATTACAAAGGGATATAATCTTTCAAGTTGTATGAGATAATTTTGTCTTATTAATACACAAAAAAGTGGATGAGATTCACTTTTTTTTTTCTTTCTCATCTCCTTTATTGTTCTCAATACTTTTGTGTGTATTATATTGAACAATTGAGATACTATATGCCTATATTATAAACACTTGACTCAACTTAACTCCATTAATGAAGAAGTTATCAAGAAAATGAGTGTAAAAGCACTCAGATGAGTTTTGTGTACATATTTAATTTTTGTGAAGGTAGTATGCATTGCATAAGTATTAAAAATTTGTTCCTTTTTTCAATACATTTATATGCAGCAATTGTGATGAGTAAACAAAAATAAATAGTTAAACATCAGTTGATTCAAAATTGATATTTTGTTGCCAACTATATATACTGATTTTTAGTTAGTTGCAAGGTTATTCTATCTTGATTGATAATGCAGTTGACACAATTATACATACAATTGTCTGTATTGGTAAACGAAATGTTGCATGAAAAACACAATATATGTACAATTACATATGCTCTTATTCTTACAACAGTATATATACCGTGTTTGAATTTGTTTGTTTTCGGATAAAAAAAAAAAAGTTTAATCAAAATTTCATAGGTTGGGAGAAACTGGGGGAAAAAATGTTTTGTTTGAGAAACAAAAAGATCAAACTTAGATAATGACGTCTTCCGGTTCGAGATTTTTATATTTCTAATTATTATAGCGTGACGGCAACGCGGTTTAGACCTCGCGTGTACAATCACAACAACCTCAGTTCCTAACTACCCCCACAATCCACATGCGCATTTTAGCACAGCCGCCTTCAACCGGTTTTTCTACGCCGCCGCCGGCAGCGGCCATGATCCCCCATCATTCCGCGGCGCATTTCCAGTTCTAGCAAACGCCGTTTTATTTGATTAACTTCTAAATATGGTTCCTATTTACTTTCCATATCTTGATGCCTTAAACTTAAGCTAACATATGACTTAATTATTTAGCTTAAACATGATAATTAGGAAAAGCAATTGAGATAAACATTTGGTGGTGCCTTATAGTATTGTACCTGGGATAAGGGGAACCTTTGATGGGCTTCTGTCCGTACTTCCTCCAGGCCCATGAATCAGACGGTGGATATGTCTCTCCTTTGCTCTTAGATCCATCCACGTCACCGATCGGTATAGTTACCACCCTCTTCTTAATCTCCCTCCTACGTATAAATAGTATCATGAACATGAACCACTTCAACGGTTAACTTCCCAATTCACACCAAAAAAATAAAAAAATAATAAAAAACATAAAAATAGAGAGAAAAGAAAGAAAAAGCTGAAACCTTTTCTTGGGGGATGGTGCTTCAGTTTTTGTGTCTTCACCGGAAGAAGGAGAAGCAGGCCCAGCTTCTAAGGCGGGCTCGGGCTCGGGCTCATCTGGGTCAGCGGCATATAATGGTTGGGTCTTGAATCTACGGTGGTACATGATGATGAGTTCGGTGGTTTGATAACTTGACGATATGTGTCAAAATGAGTAGTTGGTGCTAGAAGTGATGATTGGGAAAGTGGGCTCGCCGGAAAATGAAGTGGAGGGTGGCCGGAAGGGTGGTGGTGATGAGGGAAAGAGGGTGAGAGGGTGAGAGACTGAGAGTGAGACAGAAGAAGGGGTTGGGGTTTGTGTTTAATATGAGCCGCCATGGTGACAGATTGGCAGCAGTTTTGTTTATTGTGGACGTGCGAGCAAATACCCATTTAATAAACATTACATGGAAGGGATTTATTTGATGGAGTAAGGTTCATGATAAACAAGGTTATGGGTTCATTCATTGGTTGGTCTGTCAATTGTCATGACTTTTTATGTGTCTTTGTATATGTATAATGTATGATTAGGGTTAGTAAAACATGTAGGGCTGCAATATTGTCATATTTTCAAGTTGTGTAGTTTGTGTTTGGTGGTAGAACATCCAAATTGAGAGAACAATTAGCGCTACGACAATACCAAAACATGTACGTGCGTTTTTGAGTTTCTGGGAATTATTGGTTGGTACTTGGTAGACTTCAAAGTTTATCGGTTTTGCTATTAAAATTAAGAAGAAGAATATCTTCCGAGATTTTTCAGTGACAAGGACAATGGAAAAAAAGTATCTAATGTTACTTTAGATAGTTTTGTCTAATGTTCGTCGAAACGACGTCGTTTTGAGTTGAAAATTTAAAAAATTAAGATGATAAAGACTATTATAACCCTGAAATAAATTAAAATTACAAATACGCCATGATTTCCGCCCCAAAACGATGTCGTTTCGGCGAACATTAGATAAAGTTGTCTAAAGTAACTTTAGAAAAAACGAACCCTAATACTAATAACGTCGGCTTGATTATGAGATTTTCCAGAAAAAAAATGGACTCGCTTTTCCCATTTTATATATTTAATTAATAGAAAAAATGTTTGTCATTTTAAATAACACAACTTTGTGTTATTTTTAATGAAGCTACGTTGTTTTAGTGTGTTTTTGCATTTCCTCTCCTCCACTTTCATTTTTTTCTTAATTTTGTAATAAAAATGTAAAAAATATATATAAAAAATACACCAAAACGACATAGTTTAATTAAAAATGACACAAAGTTATGTCATTTAAAATGATAATGTTAGGAAATTATATTTCCTAATGTGTTTATGGGTAAAATATTGTATTAATAGTTATATTATGCTATTTAATATATATTGGGTAAGTTAAAGTGATCTAATAAAGATGTCCAAATATATTTCTAAGTAAGTGTAAGAAAAATGAGAGGATATCAGTATTGAGTCAACTAGGTATAATGAGAGCTTACTGACCCAACAATAAAGAAAAATACTATAAAAGATTATGGTCCCCCAAAATGTCAAATAATAAAACAACCATGTTTTCTCTTCATCGTAAGAGAGAGACAACACACTAAAGAATAAGGATTAGGGCTATTTGATTGAGGAATATCACATACCCCAAATGAGAAGATCATACTAAAAAATAAGGATTTAGACTATTTGATCAAGGAAGATCGCATACCCAAAAAAGAAGATCAAAGTTATTTCGCTGCTACGGAGACAAGTATGTCTCCACCTTTCTATTAATATTCCTTTATGATTTGATGTGATGAGTCTTAGTTTGTTGGTGATGGTTATCACCATAAGGTTAAGAGGAATTAATATTCTAACAATAAGTATCAAAGTCGTCATCATATTGAATCATGAGGGAAATTAATTTTTGTGATTTTTACATACGAGACTACGGACGCTGTCATCGTATTCCTTTTTAATGTTCTGGAGGCATTTAGGGGCTCGATAGTTGAGACTACTGATGCCAAGTTGGTTTTAAAGGAACTCGAGCAATACTTTACTCGAAATGAAAATGCTAAAATTGGTCAAACCTTGTCTAAACTCATTAATATGAGGTATAATGGAAAAGAAAACATAAGGGAGTATATTATGAAAATGTCTAACCTTGCTGGAAAATAAAGGCATTAAAGTTAAAACTGTCATCTGAGTTGCTCATGTACTTAGTTATTATCTCTCTTTCTGTACAATACGGTCAATTTGTAATGAGTTAAAAGACCTAAAAGGACAAATTGACTCTTAAAGAGCTCGTTGCTCGTAGTGTGCAAGAGGAAGAAAGGCTTCAATAAGAAAAGACTAATAGTGCTCACTTGACATCAGCCCCTCTCTGAATAAGAGAAAGAAGAGAGCTAAGGATATTGCTGATGAATCACTCATGCTAAAGAAGCAAAAGAAACAGGATAAGGTATTTACCTGCTATTTTTGCGCAAAGAATAAGGCTCTTAAAGATATGGTGAGAAGTATAATTAGTCACTCTTCTTTACTTGAGTCACTTTGGGGAGAAGCACTAAAGACTGCAGTTTATTTCCTTAATAGGGTTCTAACTAATATAGTGACCAAAATCCCCTATGAGCTATAAAGAAACTTAGCATAAGACATTTACACATTTGGGGCTGTCCGACTGAAGCAAGGCATTATAAGCCAAATGAAAGAAAGTTAGACTCAAGAACAATCAGTGGATATGTTGAACGCTATCGGGACTTTAAGTTTTATAATCCCACTATAAGATATATATTTTTTAGACAAAAAATGCCAAACTCCTTGAGGATGTTGAGTTGGGGGGAAGATAAAGTAAGGAATATTCTCTTTGATAAGGAAGAAAGTTATATTTCTCTTCCTAATATTGTTATCATTCAAGATACAATTTCGGTACAAACAATTAATGATCAGGTCTTTGTTAATGACATGTTTATGGAATAGGATTCAGTCCCTGACATTGCTTTGGGTCAAGACAACAATGAACCACCTCCTATGCCATATAAAGAACAAACTCAACAAAATCAAGAAGTTTTATTAAGAAGATCCACTAGAGAAATGACAAACACAATTCCAGATGATTATATTATATTTCTTCAAGGCAGGAAAATATTTTAGGCTTGAAAGAAGATGATTCGATCAACTTCCAACAAGCCTTAGAAAACTCTGATGCTCATAAATAGATTGATGCCATGAAAGATGAGATGAAAATCTATGAAAGATAATTACGTTTGGAATCTTTTTGAGTTACCTAAAGGTGAAAAACCCATTGGTTGTACATGGATATTTAAAACCAAAAAGGATTCCAAGGGAAACATCGAAAGATATAAGGCACGTCTAGTTGCTAGAGGTTTCACTCAGAAGGAAGACATAGACTATAAAGAGACCTTCTCTCTGGTTTCTACGAAGGATTTTTGTAGGACATAATGACACTTGTGGCTTATTTGGATTTAGAGCTACATCATATGGATGTAGAGATGACAAAACACGTCCGGCCCGCCCCGCTCGCCAAACGGGGCAGGACAGGCTGAGTTTTTCAAACCTGCCGCCCGTTAAGCCCGCCCTGCCAAGCCCACCCAGGCTGCATTTTTAATTTTTATTTTTTTTAGTGTGAAATGTCACGAGCTTGGCGGGCAACCCGCCTCGCCCGCCCAAACGAGGAGGGGCGGGCTGAGTTTTCTTGCACTTTCAAAGGCGGGGCAGCCCATTTTCCGGTGGGCTTTTGGCAAGGCAGGGCGGGCAGCCCGCTTTGCCATTTGTAGATGGATGTAAAATTTTTTTTTCTCAATGGTAACTTTGATGAGACCATTTATATGATGCAACTAGAAAACTTTGTATTTGTAGATTCAAAGTCTGTGGTTTGCAAATTAAAGAAGTCCATCTATGGCCTTAAGCAAGCTTCTCGTCAATGAAATCATAAATTTCATCAAATTATCATCTCTTATGGCTTTGAGGTGAATTAGGTGGAAGATTATGTGTACCACAAATTCAGTGGGAGTAAATTTATATTCCTGATACTATATGTTGATGATATATCACTTGCCAACAATGATATAGGCTTATTGCATCAAACCAAGTAATTTTTCACTAAAATTTTTAAGATGAAAGATCTTGGCGATGCATCTTTTGTCTTAGATTCAAGATCGCTCTCAAGGTATCCTATGGTTATCATAAAATTCCTATATTGAAAATATTTTAGATAGATTTGGCATGAAATATTGTACATCTGGAGACACGCCCATATCTAAAGGAGACAAGTTTAGTCTCGGTCAATGCCCTAAAGGTAAACTTGAGATGGTAAAAATGACAAAGGTATCTTATGCTTCGGCAGTAAGAAGTCTTATGTATGCTCAGGTCTGTACTTGCCCTGATATAACATTTATAGTGGGAGTAATAGGCAAATACTTGAGCAATCTAGGAGTGGGTCATTGGAAAGCAGCCAAGAGGGTTATGCAGTATTTAAAGAGAACAAAAGTTTACATGCTCACATATCGAAGGTAAGATGAATTAGAGATCATCGGGTATACTAACTTTGATTTTGCTTGATGGCAAGATAGTAAAAGATCCATATTAGGTTATGTCTACGTGTTAGGTAGAGGAGCTATTTCTTAGAAAAGTGCTAAGTAGACACTTGTAGCTTCCTCTACTATGGCAGTTGAATTTATAGCTTGTTTTAAGGTGGAATTCCAACCATGGAGAATTGCTGCGAAATTTTATCACAGGGCTGCGTATAGTAAGTGGTGTTGAAAAGCCACTAAATATTTATTGTGACAATAAGTCAGAGGTGTTGTACTCCAATAATAACAGAAGCTCTTCAAAATCGAAGCACATAAAGTTTCTGGTTATTAAAGAAAGAGTTCAGAGTGGTCAGATTTCCATAGAACACATAAGGACAAACTCTATGCTTACAGAATCGCTTACTAAAGGCTTAGTGCCTAAGGCCTTTCACGAGCATACTGCTCATATGGGTGTTGTTTTGTTTGATGACACTATGGTTTAGTGGGAGTTCTTTATGTTGGTGTTCTATGTAAAATTATTTATATTTTTGTTTTCTATAGAATAAAGATTTTGATATTATTTTTCCCTCTGAATGTGTAGATTTTGTGCTTATGTTTCTGCTTTGTGTATGCAAAAAATTAAGAATTGATCTCATAAGAACTAAAGTAGGACCAGTTGGAAATAGGCATGGTAGATATCATATTGCAAGTAATTTCCATGCCACTCATCCATACTTGATTTATGTCATTGAATATATTGGTGTGATGACCATGGAAGGTTTAGTTACACTTGACAATGACAAAAGCCGCCATGATCTCATATTAATATAAGAGATGGACCAGATTGTATACAATGAGGAATCAAAGGATAAATAGCATACAATTGCGCGCTAAGGATATATGATATAATTGTCTCATGTCAATGTGTAGCCCAAGTGGGAGATTGTTAGAAAATTATATTTTCTAATGTGTTTGTGGGCTACATATTGTATTAATAATTATATTATATTATTTAATATATATTGGATAAATTAAAGTGATCAAATAAAGATGCTCAAATAGATTCCTGAGTAAGTGTGGGACAAATGGGTGGATACTAACATTGGGCCAACAAGATATAATGAGAGCTTACTGACCTAACAATAAAGAGAAATATTATAAAGGGTTATAGTCCCCAATATGTCAAATAATAAAACAACCCTAGTTTATCTTTCCCATCAAGAGAGAGACATCACACTAAAAAAATAAGGATTAGGGCTATTTGACCAAGGAATATTGCATACCCTAAAGGGGCGTTTGGTTGAGGAGAAATTTTATGAATAATAGGGAAATGTTATTGATAGGGAAATGGGAAGGAAATGAGTTTGATAGGAAAATGTAAAAAAAGTTGTTTGGTAGGAAAAAAAATTACTGGGGAAATTAAGTAACTTTTATAAAATCTATGTTTGGTTGTAGGTAAAATATAGATGGGAAAAAAGTAAACTTACAAAAATAACCCTATTTTAAACGTTGAGAAAGATAAATGAATGGTTCAAGTATTGAACCACCTCCTCTTCCCACAGTCCCTCCTCTGCCATGGAACATTGTAAGCTTAATACCGAACTCCTTCGCAACATTTATGAGCTCTTCTTCAGCCTTGTACAATGCCTAAGCAGTAGAGAGCCGGCCAACATCTTTTCCTGAGTCTGCGTATCCTATCTTAACTTCTTGTTTTCCATTGATACGGTTTCTGTACCAATCTATAGAGAATAGACGGGCTACCGCAGCAGGAGCAGCCTCAAGATCAGCGAGCTTTTCAAACAATGGGACAACCCTTATTTAATGGCTGCTTGACATGACATTCACGTTGTAACAGTTCTACAACAAGCACATCAGATGGAGGGCACGCTCGTCATTATAAATGAAACCTATATCACCATTTACCTAGCTAAAGTCGAATACCATATATCAACAAGGATTTTTTAGCCGGCTCTCTGCCTCAGATGGACGTCTTTATTGGTTTGGTGGCTATCTCATTTAGGTGGCAAAATTTTCAGAAACTTAAAACCAAACGAAGGCAAACAATTAACCCACTTCTCACTTACCCATCTATCTCAACATTTCCCTCCAACCAAACACCCCCTAAAGGAAAAAATTGAAGTTATTATGCTACTATGGAGACAAATATATCTCCAAATTTCTGTTAATATTCCTTTACGATTTGATATGATGGATCTTAATTTGTTGGTGATGATTATCACCATAAAGTTAAGAGGAATTAATATTCTAACAGATAAACACTTAACCCTTTTATATATTTAATTAATCTTTCCCACTTACAATTTGGTAGAATATTGAAAATGTTTGAGATATTTTTTTTGAGCTAAACGCTACTTTTAAATTAAAGTTAAAAAAAAACTTAAGAATTAAGTTAAAAGTTGTTTGATAATTGTATAAAGTTAATCTTAAGATATTAAAAAGAGAGAAATGAAATGATTTGTTATTAGGGTAAATGATGAAAATTCATACATAAAAGTTTAGAACAAGGGCATAATTGAAAATAAATATGTGAATTCAAAAAAAGCTTGCACACATCTTAAAAAAGCTTATTCTGGAAGCTTTTAGCTTTTCCCTTCATGGCTCTTTTATGATAAGATTTTTCTTTATTATAAAAAGGAAAAGAGAAATTAAATATAAGAGCTCCAAAACAGGTACTAATTCAAGTAGTACTTAAAAAATTTGTTTCCATGTATATGTATCTGCATTCTTTTGTGAATGTAAATATTTCCTTCACGTAGAGAAGAAAATTTACTTTCACTCAATGTTATTAAATTCTGATCAGTCATTGGTTCAGTTGGGATATTGAGTTAGTGAATTATTGGTTCAACTAGTTAAATTAAATTTACGTAAAGATTTATAATAAATATATAAATATAAGTAATTTGATAACTAAAGTGATGTGGCTTAATGGATAGTATTTCACTCTCCTTCCCTGCCAGACTCTACTACCCCCCCATGGTACACTCACCGTACCTATGAATCAGAGCCTTAGTTAAAGCCTGTAAGATAATTGGCACATTGACCCAAATGTCACAATTCCTCATATTATTTATCAGTATGCCGCAGGGGTGAAATTTTTTTGCCAAAATGCCACGATGGCAAACACGCTGTCAGTGGCAACGTGTTTCAATTGCCACATGGCAAGAATCCTTAGGCCACAAAACTCTCATTCCCTATGAATTAGACTCTAAAGCGATATGAGTAATTTGATAACTAAAGTGATGTGGCATAATGATTAGTATTTCACTCTCCTTCCCTACTAGCCTTTAATGCCCCCCATGGTATAGTCATCATACCCATGAATCAGAGCCTTAGTTAGGCTTGTAAGATAATTGGGACATTGACCAAACTGACATGATTCCTCATATTATTAATCGGTATGCTACGAGGGTGAATTTTTTTGCCAAAATGCCATGGTGACAAACCCGCTATCAGTGTCAACGAATTTCAATTGCCTCGTGGCAAGAAACCACAGGCCATAACACTCTCCTTCCCTATGAATCAAACTCTAAAGTGATGTGAGTATTTTGACAACTAAAGTGATGTGGCTTAATGGTTAATATTTCGCTCTCCTTCCCTGAAAGCCTCCAATGCCCCCTATGGTATAGTCACCATACTTATATATGAATCAGAGCCTTAGTTAGTGCCTGTAAGATAATTGGGACATCGACCAAACGGACACAATTCCTCATATTATTTACCAGTATGTCACGAGGGTGAATTTTTTTGTCAAAGTGCCACGGTAGCAAACCCATTGTCAGTGGCAACAAGTTTCAATTGCCACGTGGCAAGAAACCATAGGCCATAAGACTCTCCTTATGTATGAATCAAACTCTAAAGTGATGTAAGTAATTTGACAACTAAAGTGATATAGCTTAATGGTTAGTATTTCACTCTCCTTCCCTGAAAGCCTCTAATGCCCCCCCTCCCCTCCGCCTCCCCCTCCCATGGTATTCACATCTTTATTTTTATTTTTTGTCCACTCTCTCTATTTATTATTTATCTCTTTCTCTTATTTAAAATGATACAACTTTACATCTTTAAAATAACACATATTTCCCCCTTTATTTTATGTGTGTGAAAATCAAATTATAATTTTACTTGAGAAGAGATGATTCAAGGAAAAGATATCGACTTGTCTGTGTCATTGTGGAGTCTTTACTCTGTAGGCTTTGGAAAATAAACCCATAAATTTACTCTAATAATAGTATTGTTAATCCGAAGAAAATATTTAGATTTAAGATTATTTAATTCAATATAATTGACAATAGTCAATTTCACTCAGCACTAGGAAAAATATAATTTTTTTTAAGGGATTATATTTTCTTATGCAACATGAGATAAGATATCTCATGTTACACTCACAAACTTAGGTGGGTCCCATTGTATAGAAAAAAGAGAAAAAGAATTTGAAGTGGGTCCCTCGTCTTTTTTGAGTGTATAGGAAAGACTTATTGTCTCCTATCACATGACACTAATATTTTTCTTTTTTTAATAAAAGCCGATATTAACTTGGTTTATTTTCAAAACTGTATGCTATACCCCAGATGGATAACATGTCCTTTTACTCGTTTTTATACATCCATTAAAAAAACTGTTACTTTAGTTTTAAAAACAATTAACATAAAGCAATAGTAAAGAAAGTCTTCTTTTTATTTTAGAAAATTATAAAGTCTTGTTATTTATACGTGAATGGATATATTGTAATTTGTAAATGACTAATTATTGCTCCGGTTCTTTCGCTTGGATTTCATTATCCGTTGGTCTAACTTATATATAATTAATCATTACACTGTTGCAATCTTATCTTATAAGTATGCCAGCTAGCTGGTTGTTTATAATCGTACCATTATTTTTTCTTAGGTATTTATTAATAATAAGATTGTGATGTCTACTAAATAATAGTATTAACATTGTGATAATGCAGGATTATTAAAATGCAAGGTCTGACATGCATGAAGACATATATTGGTTTTAGTTACCTTGTGATTGGTATTAAAATAGTGACTTGATTAAGCAAGAACGTGTTTTGTCCTTTTTTTCCCTTGAACGGGGTAGTTGGGATATTAAATAAAAATATAATTCATTTTAAATTAAAGAGCTTTAAAATCCACCTAATCCTGACATCCTGTTTGGACTTTGGGCATAGATAACAAGGCAATGGAATTAGACTTGTAGAAATGAGATTAACCTACGGGTTTGTATCGGTGTACATGATAATCATTATGTTTTTTGGCATTATTTAAAAAAATACTTCTTTTTTATTTTTGTGACATGAAACAGTTTATGAAGAACAAAAAAATATATTTGATAACATGTTTTATTTTTATTCTAAAAATGAAAATTATGTTTGATAATATAACAAATAATATAATAAAAAATAATTTCTATTAAACATAAATTTTTTTCGGATCATCACTTTCTTTTTTATGTGGTGATGGTGGTGACGGCAATGGCTACGGTGGTGGTGGTGGTAATGGTGTTTATATGGTGGTTGCATAGTTGTGGTGGCCGCGTCGGTGATAGTGGTGGTGACGGCAATGGCTGTGACGATAGTGATGGTGGCGGCGGTGCTAATAGTGGCATGATGAAGGTAGTGGTGGTGGTGGTGACAGCAGTGGCTGCGGCAGCAGTGGTGGTAATGGTGGCATGGTGGTGGCGACAGCGACGGTGGTGGTGGTAACGGCAGTGGCTGGGACGATGGTGGTGGTGGTGGTTGGTGGTGGTGGTGACAGATGGTGGTGGCGTGATAGTGGCAGCAATGGTGGTGGTGGCATGGTAGTGGTGGTGATGGCAGTTGCTGCGGCGGTGGTGATGGCAGTTGCTGCGGCGGTGGCGATGGCGTGATGATGGTGATGACGACAGTGGATGCAACATTGATGGTGATGGATGGCAGTGGTGGTGATGGTTGGCAGTAGCGGTGGCCGTGAAGGCATGATGGTGGTGGTAGTGATGACATGGTGGTGGTGGTGACGGCAATGGCTATGACGATGGTAGTGGTGGTTGGTGACAGTGGTGGTGATGGTAGTGGTGGCGTCATGGTGGTGGTAGTGGTGGCAGTGGCTGCAATGACGGTGATGGTAGTGGTGGTGGCGGCATGGTGGTAGATATGGCTGGAGGTTGTGGTGATGGTAGCAATGGCATCATGGTGGTGGTGACGACGGCACTGGTAATACGACGATGGTGGCGGTGGTCGTGTTAGGAGGATGATGGTGGTGATGGTGATGATGGTAGAGGTGGATAGTGATTGAGAGAGACAAATGTTTCTCATTTTGTGCCCGGGAACAAAAAAACAAAAAAAAAATTATTCTTTTTTCTGTTCCCCAGCACAAAAATTAAACTGGTTCATCCCGAGAACAAAAAAATAAACCGAATTTACCAAATGAGTTTTGTATCCATTTCTGTTCCCAGGAACAAAAATTAAAAAAAAAAAATTTAATTCCAAGAAAGTTGTCATGCACATCCTATATCTTGTATTAGGTTGTGTGTTTAATTTTTATTTATATAAAAAATGTTTTTTTTTTTTTGTAGACAAAAATGGTTTTTTTTTTTTTTTAAATGGAGCTAAAAGCGTTTTATTATTACTAACACGTGAATTTGAGAATTACATCATATTTGGTTAAGGATGACATCAAATAATTTGAAAGTCACACAGAGAGAGAGAGAGAGGGTTGCTGCATTAACTGCTTCTATCCTCTAATTACATGTATGAATTTTCTTGATGAGAGAACAATGCAACAGTAGACGACGTGAAGAAACTTATCATAATTAAGAGCGGAATGTGGTTGGAAACATGAATGATTTAATTTGATGTGCGCTATTATAAAATATAACAAAATAATAGTAGAGAAGGCTTTACATGCCTTTAAAACATGAGTACATGACCAATAATACTTGTAAAGATTTTATCATAAAAAATTTCTAATAAACTTTTATACAAGTTTTTACATAACACTTTAGTTTCCATGCAATTCGTATTAGAGAAAATTGAGAAATTACACACACACAGAAATGGTCATATTTACAACCATTTTGTTACAACCAATTTGTTATTGTTTGATTGAAATCAAATTAGCTGTTCTCATATTATATCTATTTATAATCGTTGGTTTGATTTTAATTTAATGATAATAAAAATGATTACAAGAGGTTATAAAAAAAAAATTATAAATATAATACATATATATATATATATATATATATATAAGATAAAATATTTCTCTTGTTAAAAGAGATAAAATTATCTAATGCTTTTTACCAAAAAAAAAACAATTATCTAATGCGATTTTAAAATGACATTACTTTGAAATCACGGGAAAAAAATTAGATCAAAAAATTAATTTATTATTTTTTTAATAAAAAATTACGAATATATAGTCGTTTTAAAAATAATTATGAAAATATAGCATTCAAACACGCCCAAGTGGGGCGTGTTCCAATAGAAAGAGACACGCTCATGTGGAGCGTGATCTACTGGGAAAACCCAAGATGGGCGTGACCAGGAGAGAGACACGCCCAACAGGGGCGTGACCTCCCTGGTCTATAAATACCTCATTTTTCTCATTTCATCCCTCACTTCCTCTCTCTAAACCACTCCTCCAACTTCTCTCTAAATTTCTTCTGGAGCATTTTGCATAGCGAAGCTCTGTCTCTCTCATGTAAGTCCCTATTTATTGTTTATATTTTTTATTAACAGTAATAAATATATGATAGTTATTAGTGACTTAGATAATTGTTAGTAGGTTAGAAAAATATTAGTGACCTATGTATGAGAATGATTAGTGACTTAGGAATTAGATAGAGACTTAGAAATTAGTTAGTTACTTATAAATTGGTATATGCTGGTGATAGAAATTAGTTACACACTTAGAAATTAGTTAGAGACAATTAATAATTTTATATGAATGACACTTGCAAACATATTGACCTTTCAATTAACTACATTGTAATTAAAGTTTGTAAACAAATAATAGAGTAGGCAATATTAATTTAAATTGATTTTAAATTATTTAATCTATTTAAATATAAATTAAAATAATGTAATGTTCTTTAATTTAGTTTTATTGACGTTAATATAATTGAAATTAATATAACTTAATTCAATTCAATTAAATGCTATTTAATAAAGTGCAATTAAATTTCATTTAGTGTAATTTAATATAATATCAATAGTAATTTTTGTATAATTTTGTCTTCTGTACTAGTATTCTATTATGGCCCATTCGTCTTCGTCAAAGTCGCCACGCTCTGGATCCGATGGTGAAGCTGAGCCATCTGATCCTTGTACGCATGTACTTCCTGAACCATATAGGTGGGAGGTACTTCGTAAGAGGACACAACGCACTCACGTTTCATAGCTTGTGTGGAACGAGGATAAGGTAAAGGGGTTAAAGACTAGGCGTGGGAAACTTTAGGGTGGACCTCGTCATGATGATATACCAGACATCGTCGCTGACTATCTGACACAGGCCGGTTTCATACACGTGGCACGTATGAGTCATATTCAGGTATGTAATTTTTAAATTACTTAATGAAATTACCGTTACTGAACTTTCTATAATTGTTGTTTTTCTTTCAGATCGATACCGCCCTGATCAGTGCTTTGGTTAAGTGATGGAGACCATAGACACATACGTTTCACATGACGCAGGGAGAGATGACAATCACATTACAGGACGTGACTGGTATACTTAGTTTGCCTACTGACGGGCAGCCAGTTACCAGACCTACTGCGTTGGATTGGACCGCAGTGTGTCAGCATGTTTTTGGGACTGCCCCTGTTGCGGGCACAGACATTCACGGTGGTGATCTACGTATTTCATATGTAGATAGAATATATCCTGATTGGGGCCCAGTTGCAAACGATCTTGATGCGGTGAGGCATTACACCCGGGCACACATTTTACGGCTATTAGGCTCATGGCTATTGTGTGACAGATCGGGTGGAAGAAAAATTACGTGTCGTTACGTTCCACTGCTAGGAGGGGACTTTCAGGATATTGGCAGATACAGTTGGGGGTCTGCGGTTCTCGCCCATCTTTTTAGATAGTTATGCGTGTCCACAAACCCGCGAATTAGTACTATGGGTGGTTGCCACGTATTGCTGTAGATATGGGCTTGGATTAGATTCCCCCCTATTGCTCCACCTCTTCCGCAGCCTACCCACCCCGACTGGCATTTCAGTCACAGGTATATGGGCTTGGTAATTGTCTAATTCATTAGATGTTCATTTGCTGTATGAGTAACGAAATTTGTTACATTTTTGTACAGGTTTAATTCTCTAGCTCCCTTCCGGCCACATGAGCAGTCTAGGTATCGGGTAAACCTTGACACGCTTTATAGAGACGAGGTTTGTTATCTATTTAGTAATGGCAAATTATATTGTTACATCTTTTAGTTTGTACTAATTGTGTACCTGTTTATCTTTTTTTGTATGTAGGTTGTGTGGCAGCCATACAGAGAATACCATACAGCATTGTTAGTATCCGATCATGTGCGGTACTTATGGTTGGCCATTACTCCTATCATCTGCTTCCACACAGTTAAGTATGCTCAACCGGATAGATGTATGTGACATTTTGGTTTCGATCAGCCCATACCACGGAGACCAAGAAAGTTGAAGGGTGTTCATGATACAACTCTTCGAGGGAAGAAAGACGATAATTGGGAACGTAAATTGAGGCCCTTCATACATCGATGGAAGATCAGGGATATGTCCATACGTGTTCCCCCTGTATTGGTCGGGTTGATGTCCCCGAACCATGAGTACCTCCACTGGTACAAGCAGCGAGGGAAACGGTTCGTCGCCAGGAGGGCTGCGAGGGTTGGACGAGCAGTAAGTTTTTACACTTAAATTTTGAATATGATTATGTGTTTATAAATTTGTCATTAACAAATGTTGTTGCGTGACTTTATAGATCGATGGGTTGGAGACGCTCTATTCTGCGACTACTGTGGATTAGTTTCCCAGCTTCGGCTTAGAATGGGTCAATGAGAAGATTGGACGAATTATTGCCATCTTCAGAGAGTCGGCACGTGTAAAGGAGCGAGGTCCAGAGGCTCCACTTACGCAGACCGTTGAGGAGCCAATGTTGATCGTTGAGGTCCCTAGTGGCAGGCAGGAGGGATGTGGACTAGGATGACAGTGGGAACCTGTGCGAGCTATACACGAGCCTATTATTGCTCCTAGACCGCGCACAGATATGCAGGGATGGTTTAGACCGCCAGTGCTGAGCCAAGCAGGCAGCCCCCAGCCTATGTACCATATCAACCAAATTTTTAATTTCGCAAAAAACTTTCAAATAACGTACCTACTACAAGTGATGCAATCACATTAGAATCAAGTTGTCTATGATCTTGAGAAATATGGTCATTCAAGCAATTGTGATCCCTACCCCATTTGGTTACCTTCCAATTTTCACCATACGTTGGTTTAATTACCCTGATCCTCCATGGGCAACCTTGGACATGAAAACAACATTTCATGCTTAACTTTGTGGGTGTGCTCTCAACCACAATTACTTCTTGATGCTCCTTCATGAGGTTGCGCTTGATTGCCATCTGGGCTTTTTTTTTTTATGTAAATTGCTGGTTAACAAACAACTTTTTCCCCAATTGCCATGGACCTTGGATTGAACCCGAACTCTGCGTACATGATTGTGCCTCACTTGGATGGTCCCAATCAATATATGTGTAATGTGGAATTTCAGGCCAAAAAGGAGCAACAAGTACATCGCCTGCATGTACTACGTAATAATAATAATAAACTTGAATTATTTTCTTCAGCAAAAATCGCAGCACGCAAACATGAATAGTTGTTACATAGCATACCTTCAGGATGTTCTGGTACTTGACTCGATGTTGTATCATGATGTACTACAATACGAGACTCCCCCAAATCATGTCATGGTTGAAGTTGAGTACCCGACCCACAAAAACAACACCACGATGACCTTCCTCTTTCCTACCGTTAAAATATAGAACAACACGAATAGATTCAGAATTCGAACTCATTCTTAAAATTAAAAAATAATAAGATAAAACGAAATATGAGTAAACAAGTTCAAAATATCAATAAACAAGTGCAAACTATAAATAAACAAGTGCAAAATAATGTAGGAGTTTAAGAATAATGAGGGTGAAGAGTTGTGAAGAGTGTATAGAGGGTGAGTGTTTAAATAGGCTGCAGTTGGGTCACTCACGCCCAGAATGCGTGTGTCTTCCTCATAGGTCACGCCCCATATGGGCGTGTCTCTCTCCTCTTAGTCACGCCCCATGTGGGCGTGTTTTCCTAGTGGCTCACGTCCCACGTGGGCGTGTCTCTCTCCATTGGAACACGCCTCATGTGGACGTGTTTGGGTGCTATATTTTTGTAATTATTTTCAAAACGACTACATATTCTTAATTTTTTATTAAAAAAGAAATAAATTAATTTTTTTTGGCAAAAAAATTTAAAATATTACTATTTTAATAAATAATTACGAATACATAGTTGTTTCGAAATTATTTACGGATCTATTGCACTCATTCACGCTCAAATTAGGTGTGACTATTCACGTCCAAATTAGGCGTGACTCACGCCTAATTTGGGCGTGACTCGTTTGGTGTTGACACGTGGCACAAAAAAGTCAACTTAGGAACCGTAAAACTTTGGAAAGTCATAATTTTTGACTCAGGTATCCAAATAAGATAAAAAAAATTTGATTCCACAAAATTTTTCGAGATCTATGCAATGACACCTCATTTGACATATTTTATCTCTCACAAAAATAATTCAAATTTGCAATAATGACATTATAAGAGCGTTTAAACCATAAGTCTCCGAGTTCTGCGTTTGTGATTTAATATAAAAAAATAATAAAGATTTGATTTATGATTTAAACTCAAAAATTAAATTTTAATTTTTAATATAAAAAATAAATAAAGATTTGGTTTGTGATTTACATTTAAAAAAATTAAAAAAATTATTATTAATAAGGAAAACAAAATAAAGATTTGATTTGTGATTTAAACTCAAAATAAAGATTTGTGTTCCAAACTTTAGATGGACTAATCTACTTTGGTGCCATCTTATACTATTATTATTGCAAATTTGAACTTTGTTCATGAGAGATAAAATATATCAAATGAGATGTCATTGAGTAGATCTCGAAAAGTTATGTGGAATAAAAAAAAAAATTACTTGATTTGGATACCCGAGTCAAAAATTATGACCTTATGAAATTTTATGGTTAAATTATTATTTTTTGTGCTCCGTGTTAACACCAGACGATTCACGCCTAATTTAGGCGTGAATAGTCACATCTAATTTGGACGTGAATGAGTGCAATAGATTCGTAAATAGATTCGAAACAGTAACTTATTCGTAATTATTTATTAAAAATACAATATTTTAATTTTTTTTTCCCGTTTCTCGGGTGGTTTCCCAGTTAGCTCTCACGTGCAACAATTCCTTTGGCAAACTCTACCTCTATTTGCTATGGCCATGTGAGAATCATAGCTTAAGATATGTCAAGTAACAACACGGCAAACATAATATATTATAAAATTTTAGTGGTGCTTTTTCTTTTTGGTAAAGCTGTATTTTTCTTGTTTGATTTGATAAAGTTACACAAAAGTTACACAACAATCTTTAAGTTATCAGTATAAATATTCGATTATTAATAAGTTTAATAATTTTTTTTGTATTGTCATTTAATTTTAAGTTATTACTTCGTTAAAAGAATTTAACTTCTTGAAGTTTTTTTTTTAAATATTTGGAAAGTTTAAGAATTCAAATAGCCATATTATAATCAAAATTAAACATTGCAAGAGTTGATGGTAATTGAAAATCCAAGTAACGTGGCAGAGGACACAAACAGTTTAAGCACACAAGAAAGTTAGCTTAAGTCCAAAATTCTTACATGAATCATAGTCGAATTCGTTATCATCGGCTAATTTGGATTTCACAGCAAAAAATAAAAAAAGGACACATAGGCAAATTATACTCACGAACAGCATAATCATATATGATTTTTAATTATTAAAAAATAAAAGTGTCAATTTGTAATGAAATCCGTTGTTGCAGAAAACTCCCTGTCTATAGCCCCTCCCCATATGTGATAGTTAAACCTATAAAAATTGGAGAAGCATATGCATCACCTTCTTTTTTTGAATATTTAAGTGTGATAAAGTCTTACATTGATATTGATTGGTAATGGATTGAGTCAATATCTTAAAGTTTTAGATTATAGTATAGCGTTGGACCCATTTATTATGGTTGGTCTAACTTAGTTCATTGATTGTGATTCCTTACTATGGGCTCCTCTTGGCCCATTCGACAGTGATATTAGAGTTAATAGTTGATTGGTTTGAGTGTACCTATATTGTGGACCAAAAATTGATTCACTTTTGATTGATAACCCCGTTAATACTCGAAGAAGCTTTCAGAGTTAACAATTGTATGACTCACACGTGAGAGAGAGATTGTTGGAAATTCAAATATGAGTAATAAAAAATCATGCATTGAAAAGAAATAGACTAAGCATGGTACATACAACGACGGATACCAACAATCAACAAGAAAAAGAGAATTCTCAAAGAAAAATCATCTCCTTCATGGATTTTCCTGGCTCCATCCCTAGATACATATAAGTAAAATAATTTATAAATTTAATATCTTAAAATTTTAGATTGAAATGAGATATCAAATTCTCTTATCGTGCATATAATCTCCCCAAATTAGGCTCTTTGCTCGTGCAACTTTTTTAGTTTTCAAGTCAGGCCCATTTCAACCTACATTATGATTTGTGGGCTTACATCGTTTCTTATAAAAAATAGATTCCCAGACTTAACTGATGAAACCTTATGAAAGGTACTCCTTATCTTTCTTTTTTGCCTTTTAATAATATAATAGTATACATTTGTTACTTTAGCCCTATTGGGACATTAATGACTTTTGGGGAATCTCAAAATAATTTTGGAGAACTATAGAAAAAGTTTTTTTAGTTATATTCACATAAAAATAAATAGATTTTATTGTAAAAAAAATAGAGAGAAAATATTAGTGGAATTCACTTACTATTATATATGTGTGACAAAATAAAAAGTAAAAATTCTGCATTAAAAACTGAAACATTAAACCTATAATATCATTTAATAATTTAAACATCCTAAAATAATGTTAATAATATATCATTTAATTTTTAATCTTTGAAAACTTATAAATAATTGTAATTATTTTTTTAATATTGTAATTATGTAGCATAAAAGCAACCGTAATATATCAGTCACATTATCTCTTAAGTATCCTTTTTATATTCTAATATGCACGTGATATAAAAACATGAAGGAAGGTAAATGATATACGAATACAATATATTATCGCAATTATTGTTGAACCTTTTGTCTATTTGTAAAATAAAAAATGCATAGCCAACACGTGAACTTTGTGGATGAGCGTTCTTAATTATTGCAGAAAAAGTCTTCTCTTCCATTTCATGCTGGAGCGGGCAATCACAATATACTATTACAGGCACAGCTTCTGAATTTTTATATTATACGCAACTCTAAGCTAATAGTACGTAACACATCAGCTCAAAAAAATAGTAGGGAACATAAACTTAATGGGATAGGATATTGTGACACCCAAGTTATGTTACACCCATGTGACACCCAGTTAATCTCACCGTTAGATCGCTTATGTTAATCTAACGGTTATATTTATTTCCATCTTTGTATGGTCATGATTTTCCAAATTTAAAGTGAAAGCATTAAATATGGGAAATCATAAGCATACAAAGGGAGAAATAAATATAAAATATTAAATTTGGGAAATCATGATCATACAAAGATGGAAATAAATATAACCGTTAGATTAACATAAGCGATCTAACGGTGAGATTGACTGGGTGTCACATGGGTGTAACATAACTTGGGTGTCACAATATCCTATCCCAAACTTAATTACTGTAATAATAAAAAAAGTGTAACTTTCACCAAAAAAAAAAAAAAGTGTAACTTTAAAACCACCACAATTTTTCATACATTTACCACATACGCGCATAAGAGTAATTTATTATTTTTATAATCGAAAATTTTAAGATAAATTCAAACTCAATTGATCTGATCACTGTCGTGAATAAAAAATTAATCGGGCGAGACAATTAATCATATTGACTAAATATAAATGCTAATAAAAAGAGTGAAAACGAATTTTGTTTTGTTTATAAAGTTTTTTTTTTTAAAGTCCTTATTTTATTCATATATTTCCAAATAAAATAAGAGAAAAATATTTATTATTTTAAAAGATATAATTTTATGTCATTTTAAAACGACATCATTTTGGTACATGATTGATAATTTTTTATATTTCTTCTCTTTCAAAAACTTAAAAAGAGAAAAAAAAGTGAAGGAGAGAGAAATTTAAAATTATCAATCATACACCAAAACGACGTCCTTTCATTTAAAAATTACATTATTTAAAAGAATAAATATTTTCTTCATAAAATAATAAAAATATATTGTTATATGTTAGAACAAAACTATTAAATGTTTCATAAAAATAATAATTCATTAGTTTTCTCTCCTCCTTTTTCTGATTCTTCTCACCTTATTTTTTCTCTCGCCCTACTTTTTATCATATATCTCCTTTAAATCAAATATAAAATTATAACTGGTATTATTTAAGAACAATAAATCAAATAAAGTACGCCGACGCACAAAGTATATGAATTATTAGAATAATATGTTTGAGTCTTTTTGTGTCGAGTACTTTAATTCTATGAATTGATAGTGAAATTTCACTGTTTGGGTAACCATCTATTATACATTATAGTATTATATACTAATAAAAGCATACGCTTGTACGTAAGAATAAAACTAATAAATGTTACATAAAAATAGTAATTATTGTTACAAAATAATAATAATAATAATAATAATAATAATAATAATAATACTTAATTAATATTCGTTCATCTTTTTCTCATTTTATTTTTTTCTCTCTCACCTTACTTATTAGCATATGCCTTCTTTAAATCAAATATAAAATTATAATTGATATTATTTAAGAACAATAGATCAAATAAAGTACGTCGACACAAAACAATTATTGTTTATTACAATAATATGTTTGTTTGTTTTTGTCAAGTACTTTAATTCTAAAAATTAAGAGAAATTTCAATGATTTCAAATTATTAAATGCACATTCTTATATATTATAACATTATTTATACTAAATACTATTTTGTTTTCGTTTCAATTTCGATAAAATAAATTTCAAAATAATGCAAATTTAACGCTTAATTTTCATTAAAATTAATTATAAATTCTAATATTAATTTTTCTAATTTCATGATTGCTCACAATTCTCTTATATATATATATATATATATATATATATATATATATATATATATTAATTTCGAGTACCCTTTCATAAGGATAGGTTAGTTTATCATGTTATTTTCTCCATTTAAATGTTAAATAATTTTTAATAATTTTCTTATTTTTATTTTTATTTTTATTTTAGCCTTAGTATTCTATCTATCTTTACTTTTAAAAAAATCCAATCTATTTTTAACTTTTTAAAATCCAACCTATATTTGTTTGAAAATGTTATTCTTATCCATTATCCATACTATTATATACGGATTCTCTAAGTTTAGTCACAACATAACTTAAAATTTGACAAATAAAAAGATAAAAAAAATAGTTTATTTTCAAAAAATTGTATATTTGTAATATGTGTGAAAGAAAAGATGAAATATTAATAATAACATATACAAAAATATAGTTAGGAATTCTTTAAATAGCCAGATAGAGGCACGAGTCACGCACTAATTATTGATTAATAAACATTGAATATCCGAGAGTGCATATTGGAATAAAATTAAATGGGTACATAAAAATCAAATGCATTGAATAAGAGGCACTCAAATAATGCTTCTCAGCATAAATACTTGATTCTTGAATTCTTTTGTTCTTATCCCCAAACCACTAAACCTCTCCAAGTCCTTTTCATTTGTAGCAAAGCAATGGATGCAGAACAAGTTCTGAAATTGTTTGATACATACTGGTTTGAGACAACAATCTTCACCAACAAAACCTCTTCACCTTTCCATTCAACATTGGATTCAACCTCTCGGACCCAGGTGTTGGAAGTGCTTCGTTTAGATACAAAGCTTACAAGAATTCCAACACTTCAAGTGAGGTCTTTTAGTGATCAAAACTTGGGCTCAAAAGTTGATGCTTTCTCTGATTCTCTATCACCTGATTCTGTCCTCACACCACAGAAGCTGAGAACAATTCTTTCTGGGAAGGAAGTGAGAGAATTCCCACTGGAAAAAGGTCATGGAAACCATGAAGATGAAGAGGAAGAAGTAACCACTAAGAAAAAGCTCATTAGTCAGAGTCATAGAAGAAGACTCAGAAAAGGAAAAACCACTAGGAGCCTATCAAACCTTGAGTTTAAGGAGCTAAAAGGGTTTATGGATTTGGGTTTTGTGTTTTCTGAAGAAGACAAAGATTCAAGATTGGTTTCTTTGATACCGGGGTTGCAGAGGCTGGGAAGAGATGAAGCACGTGAGAGTACAGAACAACAGAACATTGATGAAACTGTGATTTATAGGCCTTATTTATCAGAGGCTTGGGGTATCTTAGACCAAAGGAAAGTTGTAAATCCATTGTTGAATTGGAGGGTACCAACTCCAAGCAATGAGATAGACATGAAGGACAATCTTAGGTTCTGGGCTCACACAGTTGCATCCATTGTAAGATAACAATGAACAATTAAGTTTTCTTTTCAGGTGGATGTGTTAAGTGCACTCTTGCTGTTTTTATTTGGAAAATCCTTATTTTTATATATTTGATTCTAGCTATAATCATAGATGTACTCATGTGCATTTCCCAAGTTAATTTTTTTTTTTGTACCCAAGATTTTTTTTTTCTTTCCTTTTTCCCTAGTGCAGTTTTGTCAATCTCTTAGCTAAGTGTAGCATATGATACTAAGAGAAAGGTACTTCTGGAAAGAGGTAATTGTTATGGTATTGGTTCATTTTGCCATCTTGATTGGATAAGAATTCTTCCTCTAAAGAATTTTGATTTGTTTATTCCAAGTGCATCAAGACACTCTTTTCTGCTTCTTCAATTATTTGTTTTTCTCTTTTCTTGATAATTGAACACATATGGCTGTTAAAAATGTGGTTGACACATGGTTTTCATACCAACTCAAAATGCTTAAATAATGCTGTTTAGTGAATAACAAGAATGGCTGGGCCTATTTGATAGAGACAAGAAGATAAGCAGGGCCACTAGTAATTATTTACACTTGAGTGGAGGGTGCAACTTTTAGCATAGTGTTCTATTAGCAAAAGTTTAAGACCCACTGGAATCACACTTTAAATCAAAGATGAAAAAGAAGGAAGGGAAGTTGGGATAACACCACTTTCCATCCATTCAGGCAACTCCACTGGCAAATGTAGTCTGATGATTGCATCAGGCAATACTTATCCAACATTTTTAAAGAGGTTAATTTCAAACTTTTTAATGATTATGTTTCTGAATTTTTAGATCAAATTGACTTTTTGGTGTTTTTGCAAAATTCATAAACTTTTAAAATAACTTAAACAAATAATTAAAAAATATATATCTTTTGAAATTTCCTATCCTATTTGGGCATTTTCAACTCAAAATATACCTCTAACTTTTTCCTCTCTTTTTTCTTTTGGTTTTTGTATTCTGTTTTTTTTTTTTTTTTTTAAAATGTAGAGTATACTATACAATTTATAAGGATAGTTATTGATGGAAAGTTAATAAAAATATATTATTACAATTTTATAGATTGTTACCACATTATTTATACTTTAAATAATTAATTTGTCAACAATGGTGATTAATTTTATCTAAAATCATAAAAAAAAAGCATCTAAAACTTTAAAGAAAATTAATCCCTTTTTTATCTTAAATACTAAAAAAATTATTATTTAAGAACTCTCATCACATATAGTGATTATTTATTTTCACAAGTTAATATATTGTACTGAATAATGACATTAATTTTAAGTAATTATATTTGTAATAAGTTTTTATTTGAAAATCTCTCCCAAAAAATAATTTCCTGACCAGGGTCTTCATTAGACAATGACGAAAGGAGAAGTGCTTTATATATATCAGGGGTAGTACAACACTTAATCTAATTGTTTTGGTACATATAAATAAGTTAAATAATTTTTTTTATACATGGGTGAGAATTGAACAAAAAAACCTATTACAAACTATCCAAATCCTTTATCACTAGACTAAACTTAGTGACTTTAAGTTAAATAATTAAACAGAACAATATTTCTGCAGTGAATGCAGATCAGTTATCTGCATTTACTTCCAAAACGACGTCATTTTGAGATTGAAAAATTAAAAAATTATAATTATAAAGACTGTAATAACCCTGAAATAAATTAAAATTACAAAAATACCATGATTTCTGCCCTAAAATAACGTCATATTGGATTTACTGCAGATAACTTATCTGCAGTAACTGCAGAAAAAACGAACCCATAATTAAATATGAACTATGAATATCAAAATGAAAATTATAATTGTTGAATGTGATAAGAATCTTTGACCGAAGACTCTGTCCGAAAGGATGCATACTTGCTATGGCCTACTTGACGTAATAGTGTATCTCTAATTAATGCTGAAGTTAGACAAGGAACCAAGATGGTTTTAGACCATTCTTCATACCATGTATCTTTAAGAAACTCATAACGTCATAGTTAACAATCAAACATGAACGTCATTGTTTGATACCAAGTATATTCTTTCACTTATTGCTATTTACTTGAATATTAGGGGCTCGTAGGAGGGTGTAATTTTACTAATCAGTGTCTTCTGATACCATAAAGAGGATTATTCACATATAAACCTTGTAATTCTCCCTTTCCTCCAGAAAAAGTTATCTGAAATGCATTGTATAACTTTTTTTTAAAATATATATATTACTTGCGCAATTTCAACCCAAATTAGTTCTCTTCAAGATGCTTACCCAAAGATTTGGACTTGAGGTTCAAATAATCACTTTTAACTAAGGCACCCATTGGGTAACGGATTGTATAACTAACAAATTCATGTGCGACAGAAAATATTGTCATGCCTGGTCTCACATGATGTTTGTGTGTTGCTAGACTAATTTGCATTCCCTGCTTGTCTAATGGAAGCTTGGATTGCATTATTGAATTTGCAAATAAAATTAAAGAGAACACACATCTGAAATTATTTGAGGAACAGAAAGAACGTGTATGCTCCGATACTTGTTAAAGGATATTGTGCTACCATGATTCAACATGAAGCTATTATTTAAAATTAAAAAGATGTGCTTAAATTATTTAGGTATAATCTGTATCCTTTTAAATAGAGATTTATGAGTGTATGAGCTGTACCCATCAATTCACAAGAGTCAACCCCTGCTCAGGTTTTCATTGAATTATCTGCATTAACAAATTATCTATTCCATGTGTTGTAGGGCTTCTCATTCATGCAATTGTAATAGTTACAAAAATGGTTTTTGAAGACTAAAAAAATTAACTTATCAATACTTACAAAAAATTCAAAGACTATTTTGTACAAAATTAAACTTTGACGAATTAAAATGGAAGAACCAAATAGTGTATCGACTTAAACACTTGAGCAGTTGATTTTTTCTGGACTATAAATATTTTTACCAAAAATTCATTCTTTCCAATTTTCCCAAGAATTAACAATAGGTATGATTATGAAGCACACTGCAACATAATTATAAACTAGCTTTCTTTTATATTCCTTTGTATCACTTAAATTCATCTATGTATACAAATTTACCTTAATTACAGTTGCTGCATATACAATTATGGAAAATGAATTAATTACATGAGACTAAATGTTATAGAAGATTAAGGGAAAGTAATGGTCACTTGTCATTGCCAGAGCCTGCCTCTGGAAGTTTAAATGTGGGAGGCTTATCAACACCCCTTCTTGAGTACTCCCTCCATCTTCTTGCAGCAGCAGCAGCTCTTTTTGCTCTTTCCTTCACTTCCTCTTCTGCAAAATGATTACCATTTGAAAGACTAAGTAGGATACTCAATATAATCCTCATATTACAGTAATTGTCAAAGCATATTTACAACATAAGGCCAAATTTTTATTAATAGAAACTTCAGAATTTGGAAAGTAAAAATATAAATCATCCTTACTCAAGAATTTCTGAAATAAAGACCTCAAACAATACAACACTTAAAAGAATAAAACAGAAACATTTGGAAAATATAATTGTTATAATTTCCAATAATTTGAAGTGTATATATTACTTTTATACTTTCACATCCCCCGTACCTGAACTTTGATACTCTTTCGGTTTGCCCCGCAGATTGTCCCAGTATGAACCTGTTTTATCAGAACCTTGCTGCTTCATCATTCTCAATTTTGCTTGTTCCTGCAAGAAACTCATAAGTATTAATGTTGTAAATATTAGGTCTTTTATTATTATTAGTATTTGTTGTATTGGGCCAAGCCCATTAGGTCAAGAATTAGGGTTTTTGGTCTCTATAAATAGAGACCTCTTTGTATCATATTAATTCACAATTCAATAATATTTCAAATACCCTTTTCTTTCAAGTTGGTATCAGAGCTCTCGATTCAGAGGGCTCTGCTTCCGCGCCTACAAAACCTTTCTATTCTTTTTTACGTCTCTCGCTGCCATCAGCCGCCACCGGAAATTTTTTTCCGGGGACCTCTTGGACCGAGAAGACCATTGCTTCACTGTTCCTCTTTCTTTTTCTTGTCTATTACACAACCAGAAACAAACGTTCACAGAATCAACGTACAGAACCACCGTACAGAACCTGTTCATCGCGATTGGAACCTTTTTCCGGTGGATTCTTCACTCCGAACAGCCACAGAAACCATCGCGCTCGCCGGACGACCTTCGCCTGAAAAACCCAGCACCATCGGAGGTCAGACGCGCCTCCACGCGCCTCCCTTGTCTCTGCGCGTGAATCCCACGCGCCGCCAGCTTCACCGGCGCGTGACAGCGCGTGACGGTGGTTCTCGGCCGCGGACCACCACGGTTCTGATCGTCTCTCCAAGCCGGTTCTGGATCTGTGCTCTCTACTTTGATCGGACATCGTTTGGTATTTTTTTTCAGAATTTCTTGGCTTCTTGGAGTTTGTTCTTTCACCAATTTCTTGCCTCCGACCAGATCTGACGTTGTTTGGTATTTGTTCCGGTCACTGTGTTACTGTTTCGGCCGCTGTGTTACTGTTCCGGTCAGATCTGACGTTGTTTAGTATTTGTTTGTGATTTTGTGGCTTGTTGGAGCTTTTCTTTGACCATTTGCTGTGCAGTATGGCCTCTTCTCAAAGGAGTTCTTTTTCAAAATTTTATGATGGTACCTCTTCTAGACCTAAGAGAAATGATCGATGGTGTTCTTATTGTAAAAGAACAGGTCATATCAAGGATTTATGCTTTCGCCTTTATGGAAAGCAAACTGTCTTAGAAAAGATGGCAAGGATGCGTGGTCAAGCGCATTTTACTTCTTCTGAAATAACCCCTGCACCTAATGAGACCCAATCTGCATTTCGTCCAGATGAGTTGGAACGACTCCGAACCATTCTTGATTATCTGAGTAAGCCATCTGATACTAGTGCTTTGGCTATGACTGGTATGAGCTCCAAAACTCATTCTTTCATTTCTTCATGTAATGATTTTAAACATTCTTGGGTTGTTGATTCTGGTGCTACTGATCATATGGCTTGTTGTGCTGACTCCTTTATTTCTTATCATCTTACCATTGGAACTCATACAATATCCATAGCTGATGGCTCACATACATCAGTTGCGGGTTCTGGTGACATAAACTTACAGCAGTCCTTACATCTTAAGGATGTTCTTCATGTTCCTAAACTCTCCACGAATCTTCTTTCTATTCACAAAATTACAAAAGATTTGAATTGTACTGTAACCTTCTTCCCTACCCATTGTGTTTTTCAGGATCTCGCCACAGGGAAGACGATTGGTAGTGCTAAAGAGCAAGGTGGGCTGTACTATCTGGTGTCACAATCTCCCGCAAATAAAGTAATAGATCACACATTCATGTCTCATGGTCAATCAACTGCTGATTCTTTAATTTGGCTGCATCATAAGCGTTTGGGTCATCCTCCATTTAGTTTACTCAAATCTTTATTCCCGTCATTGTTTTTGTCTAAGTCTGTTGAGTCTTTTCATTGTGATGTTTGTGAATTTGCTAAGCATCATCGTGTGTCTTTTCCTTCTAGTATTACTAAGAGTGTTGAACCTTTTGATCTTATTCATTCTGATGTTTGGGGTCCTTCTAAGGTCCCTCATTCTTCTGGAAATAAATGGTTTGTTTCTTTTATTGATGATTACACTCGTGTCACTTGGGTTTACTTAATGCGTGAAAAGTCTGAGGTACCACAACTGTTCTTTCAATTTTATAAAATGATTGAGATTCAATTTTGTAAAAATATCAAAAGACTAAGGACAGATAATGGTAGTGAATATGTCAATCACTCTTTTTCCCAATTTATACAAAATCAAGGTATGATTCATGAACTTACTTGTGTAGACACCCCTCAACAAAATGGGGTTGCTGAAAGTAAAAATCGTCACCTTCTTGAAGTTGCTCGTGCCTTACTGTTTCAAACACATGTACCCAAATGCTATTGGGGAGATGCCATTCTTACTGCAGCGTTCTTGATCAATCGTCTACCCACTCGGGTTCTCGATCATGTAAGTCCTATTCACTCCATGACTTCTTTTTTTCCTTCTGTTCCAACTTTGCAAAGTCTTCCTCCTCGAGTGTTTGGGTGTGTTGTCTTTGTTCATATTCATAAACAGCATCGCAATAAGTTGGATCCTAGGGCTCTTAAATGTGTCTTCCTTGGTTATGCTCCTGATAAGAAGGGCTACAAGTGCTATCACCCTGGAAGTCGAAATTTTTTTGTTTCTATGGATGTTACATTTCAGGAATCTGAGTCCTTTTTCCAAGGTCCTCATCTTTAGGGGGAGAATAATTCACCAGAAGACTCATCACCTTCCTTCTTTGAATCTTCAGTGTCTACTTCTTCACCTGTGTCAGTGTCTCTTCCTCTTGTTCCTGTTCCTAATGTGTCTATGTCTGATCCTCCTGTGACTGATCCTCCTGTGACTGATCCTCCTATGACTGATACATCAAATACACCAGAGATACGGAAGATTGTGACACCTGAATTGGTATATCAAAGAAGGAAACAGCCCACATTGCCTCAACAGCAACCTCAATCGTCTGAACCACTGGTAAGTCCTGAATCTCATATTTCTGATCATGATGTTAATACGTCTGATGACTTACCCATTACTACTGTTTCTGATGACTTACCCATTACTACTGCTTCAGATGATTTACCCATTGCTTTAAGAAAAGGAAAAAGATCTTGTTCCAAGAAAACTTGTTCTTCCTGTCCCTCTTGTACTCAATACCCTATCTCCCATTTTGTTTCCTCTGCTAATCTTTCTGTGCAGCACAAAAGCTTTGTTTCAGCACTAGATTCTACTTCAATCCCAAAATCAGTACATGAAGCTTTGAAAGATGGGAATTGGGCTCAAGCCATGCAAGAGGAGATGAATGCGTTGGAGAAAAATAAAACATGGGAGGTTATTGATAGACCCAACGGAAAGAAAGCAGTAGGGTGCAGATGGGTTTATGCCCTGAAATATAATTCTGATGGCACTCTTGAGAGATACAAGGCTCGATTAGTCGCCAAAGGTTACACTCAAACCTATGGCATTGATTATGAAGAAACCTTTGCTCCAGTTGCAAAGATGAATACAGTGAGAATCTTGTTGTCCCTTGCTGCCCATTACAATTGGGATATAAATCAATTTGATGTGAAAAATGTTTTCCTCAATGGTGAGTTAGAAGAAGAAGTCTACATGGAAATCCCGCCTGGTTTTGATTCTGTGAAGGGGGAAAATAAAGTTTGTCGATTAAAAAAGGCCTTGTATGGATTGAAACAGTCACCTCGTGCTTGGTTTGGAAGGTTTACTAAGGTTATGATGACCTTAGGATATAGACAGAGTCAAGGAGATCACACTCTTTTCTTCAAGCACTCCCAAAATGGGAAGCTTACTGTGCTCCTTGTATATGTTGATGATATTATTATCACAGGTGATGATTTTGTGGAGAGACAGATTCTGCAGACACAACTTGCCTCTGAGTTCGAAGTCAAAGACCTTGGGAAACTAAGATATTTCCTAGGGATAGAAGTAGCTCATTCAAGCAAAGGAATTTTTATCAGTCAGAGGAAATATGTTTTGGATCTTCTCAAAGAAGCAGGGAAGCTCGGGTGTAAACCCTCTAATACTCCTATTGAGCAGAATCACAAGATAGGCTTTGAAGAGGAGAGTCCTCCAGTTGATAAAGGACAATATCAACGGCTAGTTGGAAAATTGATATATCTGGCCCATACTAGGCCAGACCTAGCTTATGCTGTTAGTGTTGTCAGTCAGTTTATGCACGATCCAAAGGAGAAACACATGCAGGCAGTAGAGAGAATTCTTCAGTATCTTAAAGCTACTCCTGGTAAAGGATTGTTATTCCGACGTGATGGTAATCTCTCTTTAGAAGTCTACACTGATGTTGATTATGCTGGATCCGTGACTGACCGTCGTTCTACCACTGGTTATTGCATGTTTCTTTGCGGTAACTTGGTGACATGGAGAAGTAAGAAACAAGATGTGGTTGCCAGATCAAGTGCAGAAGCTGAATTTCGAGCTATGGCTCAAGGCATTTGTGAGTTACTGTGGCTGAAAATTGTACTTGATGATCTCAAAATAAAATGTGAGGGACCTATGAAGCTGCTATGTGATAATAAGTCCGCTATTTGTATAGCTCATAATCCAGTTCAACATGATCGGACTAAACATATTGAGGTCGACCGCCATTTCATCAAAGAGAAACTTGATAGCGGGTTGATTACCACTCCATACATTCCCACTGGGCGTCAATTAGCTGATCTATTGACAAAGGGACTTCCTTCAGATAGATTTCAAGAACTTACTAGCAAGCTGGGAATGATAAATATCTATTCCTCAGCTTGAGGGGGAGTGTTGTAAATATTAGGTCTTTTATTATTATTAGTATTTGTTGTATTGGGCCAAGCCCATTAGGTCAAGAATTAGGGTTTTTGGTCTCTATAAATAGAGACCTCTTTGTATCATATTAATTCACAATTCAATAATATTTCAAATACCTTTTTCTTTCAAGTATTAAATTGTGCAAGAAACCAAACTAATCAAGTGCATAACATGTTTTTGACACTGAAGCTGGAGTGAAATTTCACATGACAAAAATGTAAAATTTAATAGTTCCTTTGTCTGTGTTTAAGAGCATGTTCCAACCTTAAGTATCATGAATTTTGTAAGACCTCGTACTATTAAGCAATTATTGCATTATCTAAAACTGCAGAGCCTTCCATTTCTCTTAAAAGAATAGCATGCTAGACGTAAAGCTTTGTGTTACTTATGTGGACCGGGTTGGATCAATGTAATAATTAATTACAGTGAAATCTTAGAAAGTGAATCATATCAAGACAAGGAAACTTGTGCACACTATATTTGAACTTTGCAATTTCAAATTTCTTAAGAACCCATCCACTCTCTAGAGAAAAAAAAAAGATAATTAAATAATACAATCCAGAGTCTAACAAAAAATAATAATAATAATAATAATAGTACAATCCAGAGAGTAGATATAAACACATAAGATCAATTGCATATAAATAAGTGACTCTTCACATATTAAGCAAAAAATGAAGGTGAATCAGAATATAAGAGTTCTAACCAAGACTTTTGACTGCCTCTTTTCCCATCGCGAATTTGCCTGTCAATAGTACATGCAGATCATGTTAGAGGAGAACAGCACTTACTAAGCAATTGACATTCGAAGAAAATATTTTCTCTTAAAGTAAGCTTTAAACTTAAGAGGCATAAATCTATGACTACAGCATGGAAAAATGAAATGCTACAACGGATTATAAGGTTCTGAAAAAATACTTTCTCAATCCATGTTATGATGACCTTTTAATCATTGTTTCGAAAGTCAGAATGAAGAATTCAATCAGGTCATAGGTTATGAGAATCTGACTATTGTGCTTTACAAAAACAATAAATAAATAAATAAAATTGACAATTGTATCCCAAGAAATCCCCATCAACCCACAACATACAGACCAAATGTAGAGTAAAAATTAGAAGAAAACATGTGAACATAAAAAATAAATCTTGTAGTTCAGTGCATTATTCTTACCATTCTAAAAACATCCATCGATGCTGATCCCATTCCTGAAAGCATTAGGGCAACCTGCTCATATTTAAGAGACTCAGTAGGAATATTAACAGTGCCCAAAATACTTAACAAGATCATAAGCATTTGTTTGTCCAAAATCAATTTGAGGATAATATTATAGCATTTGGAGTATTTTTTTAAAAGAAAAAAAAATTACTTTAGCTAACAATTTCCCCCTTCAATCACCAATTAGTTAATAAAAATTTCAAATGGACGTTTTGAGCATCTTTTTTTCATTTAAAAAGCATTTTAAAACTAGGAAAGTAAAGCTTCATGTATTGAAAATAAAGTGTAAAGAACTACTTCAACCCAAAACTTTAAGGTGTTGGGTGATGGTCTTTTTAATGATTTATATTATTCTCTAACACACCCCTCACGCAAGAGCCCTTTGGGCTAGAAACGTGGATATTGCACAGGCCCAATTTTTGGCTTATCTTTTTGTGCTTTTTTATTTTTTTTAATTCCATTTTAAAGTGTGGAACGGCGAAGATCGAACTTGTGACAGTCACTCAAGCTCTGATACCATGTTAAAGAACCACTTCAACCCAAAACTTTAAGGTGTTAGGTGAGGATTTAAGCTTTTGGGTTGAATTGATTCTTTATATGGTATCAAAGCCTTCGGTGTACCGAGTTCGATCCTCACCGCCCCTACTTTCTTTCTAGTGGAATTTCTCTCTTCGCACAAGTAGGTGGGCCTGTGCATTGTCACCCTTCAAGCCCAGTGGGCTGAGATATATAAAACATTGATGTAGCCTCGCCCAACAGCTTAAGCTTTTGGGTTGAATTGGTTCTTTACATAAAGAAAAAGTAGAAGCCAAAAGACTTCAATAAATATGGAGGAACATCGAGGATGACCTTTGATTATACACTAAAATTATCTGAAAGCCATTAAGAAACTCAAGTTTGAAAACTTCAAAAGCATGTGCCAAAAACAGAGGTGATGAAATTATCTTAGGAAGATAAAGATTGTGCACAAAAAAAGAAAAATAAATAAAATAAACTGGAAGAATTATACTTTATAACTGAGTCCTTACATTGACTCTTTCTACACGGCGCATTTCATCTTCAAGTAATGATAGTTGTGCAGCAGATGTCCAATGAATGCAGTCAACAGGGCTGAAATTTAAAATAAAAAAATTTGTTAAATTAATTCCAGTAATCTTCGTTAGCTTATTTGCTTCACAAGCAATATAACTGTCATACCAGAGGTTCTAAAACTCAAGTATCTAACAGCAGCAATGGGAAATTAAAACTGTATAACGTAGAAGTTAAGAAAGAACATGGCTGATTCCGATATTAATTATGATATAGATAAACCAAGGTGCCTAGAGCAAGCTTTGGTTCACTGGCCTAGTGACCTATACTTAATGGTATTCAACTAAGTTTTCAGCTAATAAAATATTTGATGTCCTGTCACCTTTGATCTCAACACAAGTCTCAGAATGCTATAAGTCAATATCAAAGGCTTCAAACCATGACCAGAATAGCTACAGAAGTATGAGCTTTTTCATGAGGGTTCTGAACATGAAATTAATATCAACGGTGTTAACCTTTGGCTCATTTCATAGATTTGAGTACAGCTGACAAAGGGTTAATATCATAAAATGTAATTAGCCTGATTTATGAAAGTTCAATTGATTATTGTTATCTGTAATACAATAAGATAACGAACTAACCAATATAGCTATATAATGCAGCCTGTGACTACGAAGACTTTAATCTTAGGTTCTTAATTGTGTATAATAAAAATGAGAAAATTGAAGTAAAGGGCTTGATAAGTATAAAAATGGCAATTTTAAGACATGTCAAATTATGTTAACCAGCATATCAATGCTTTATGGTTCCTTATCATCATGTAGAAGTGTTCTTTTGTCCCTAAAAAGTATGGAACCCAAGATCAACATAAAACTTAAATTTATTCGTAGAAGCAAAGCCCGGGGATTATCAAAGTTGAAGCAAGTTTAATTAGACTTCTATTATACTTAAATTAATTATAATAACAGAAATGACTGATAAATACAGTTGATTAGAGTGATGCACATAGTCATACCAACTGTCAATCGCCTGTTGAACTAATTCCGGTTTCCCGCATTGGCTGTATACTCTGGCTCTTCCAAAGTCTTCCTCTATTGCAAACACATCAGAGGCTACATTGGCACAATTTTTGCAGCCTGTTGAAGGATTTGCACTTTAGTTACATGATATGCTTTGTAATATCTCACTGCAATGCTTTCTAGATGTATCACTTGTCAGGTGGGGTCTAGGGGGAGCCCGTGGCGGAGGACCACCACTAATGGACTAAGACTACATCAATCGTAGCAAGTGGATCCGACATCATGTCTCAACCCAAAACCTTAAGGTATTAGGTGCATGGGTCCTTCCACTTATATGCATTATGTTTAGCCCATTACCAATCAACGTGGGACTCTATCACACTTCAATTATTCCAACAATCTCCCCCTCAAGTGTGAAACCCTCCATTGGTATAAAACCATTAATGTAGCCTCACCTAACAACTTAAGTTTTTAGGTTGAATTGGTTCTTTACATGGTATCAGAGCTTTCAGTGACCACGAAGTCACTCCTCATCGCCCTCCACTTTCTAGTGAAATTAAATAAGCATAAGGTAAACCAAAAATTAGGCCTGTGCAATATCCAACTTCAAGCCCAAAGGGCTCTTGCGTGAGGGGATGTGTTAAAGAATAGTATAAACCATTAAAAAGGCCCTCACCCAACAACTTAAGTTTTTGGGTTGAATTGGTTCTTTACATGGTATTAGAGCCTCAATGTCACGATTTCGATCCTCACCGCCTCCTATTTAATTAATAATTAATTATTTCTTATAGCACAGATAGGTGGACCTGTGCATTATCCACCCTTCAAATCCAATAGGCTCTCATGTGAGGGGGAGTGTTAGAGAAGTATAAAACCATTAACGTAACCTCATCTAACCGCTTAAGTTTTTGGGTCGAATTGGTTCTTACATGATATCAACCTATCAGGGGCTTATAAATGAAAACACCCTTACATCCTTATTTCACACACCAAAAATCTTCTTCCTATCTTTTATATATTTTTTAGAGGAAGGTTATATTTACAAACTCTTATAAACTACACTATGTCTGACCGATCAATACACTAATCAAAAGTGTATGACCGATCATACTTAATGTAATTTATAAAAAAAGTTTGCAAACGGATTCTTCCCCTATTTTTTAATATATTTTCTTAGAGTGAGTTTTGTGAGGAGTGCTCCTAATTAAATAGAGAGGTAAAATTGTTCTCTCCTCGTGTTAAAAGGGAGGTTGTAATTTTGGAGTTTAACCATAGTAAAGTTTTTTCTACTCTTGCCTGTAGGTTTTTTTCCCTTAATTTGTTTTAGGGTTTTTCCCACGTTAAAATCTGTGTCCATTTACTGCTTGCAATATCCTTTATCTGTTGTTATAGTTCTGTTATAGTTCTGTCCGATGGGATTCTATTTCCTAACATCACTGGTATCTAATATGAATCATAATTGAGAAGACACAAACTAATAAAGCATACTATTTGACGATTTTGTCTCTGTTGCAAGATCTAACTGAATCCTGGTAGATTCAAAAATTGTTTTTCTATAAAAGATCTTTTACTGAGAGAACCATAATTCTTCCTTTTTGAAAGAAGTGAAAGATGGAGAGACATCATGTGCTTATGAAATGTGTTTGGTGCTGACAAGAATACAAAAGGTAACATTGTTTGTGTGAGTAAAGTACCTATGCAACTGAATTCATCTACAAAAGCATGATCCTTTGGGCTAGAATCATCCAGAAAAGGATTGATTGAAGTTAAAGAATACCCATGAATTTCATCATAAATCATGCGCTGGATGGGATCACTGAGCACCTGCACTGGAATAGTCAATTTGCAATAAAAGGACAGGATCATAAAACTTCAAAAACATTTTCCTCAAACAAGAAATTTAAGAAATTCAAAATGAAACCCACCGCGTAGACATCATTGATGAACATGCAGAAATTTGTGGTCTCAAGATCATTGCCACTCAAGTCTGGGTGGCAAGCTTTCATGCAATTATAGTAGGCCTTCTTGATCTGAGCTGGTGTGGCATCTGGAAGCTAGTAAAAAAGACCAACAAATTATTAGACATACCATATCTTAGCAAAATCCACCCAATTTTACTAAAGGGTCTAAAAACTATATTATTCTATAGGAAAAACAATCAGATCAAGGATGATGATTTATGAAACCTTAAAACTTATAGTAAAGAAAATGTTTTCTATAGTTAGATTCTTTCATCCCACAAAGACTTTTTCCTATATATTAAACCACGAAAGAATAACCAGTCTTGCACCGATATAACAATAAAAATTCTTACACCAGATCTTAATCATTAATTTACTCGCAAATAACAACTCAGAATAAATAAGAGTCGTTGGATAAAAAGAATCAAGGACCAAAATTAACTATATAAGTTATTCTCTTGTAAAATGATCTGAACCCTTTTTATTAAAAAAAAAAAAAATCTGATATATATATATATATATATATATATATATAGGGTTTATCATTTCTGCAGTCACCGTAGATAACACTTTCTACCGCTGACACAAAAAAGTGAGTCCGCGACGTTTTAAATAAAATAAAATAAAATAAGAATCAGTTGCCGTGTCCCAGGATCCGCGTGCCGTCGGCAGAAATCATTTTGCCACATATATATATATATATATATATTGACGAGAGTTTGATGCCTCACCAGACCCAGAACTGCATAATAGTCATCTGCAACAGTCTCAGTAGAAGAAACTGAGTCCTCAGCAGCAACTCTTACTCTGCCACAGCCTCTTCGCTGGCCATTGTTTGTCACAAAGGTACAAAGATTTGCAGCCTTTGCTAACATACGCCATGAGCCTCTTGAACATACATTCAGTGATGGGTTGTGGATTTTGAGAACCTCTGTGTACACTGGAGACAGTAACTGAGCCATGATTCCAGTGAAAAGAAGCTAGAAGCTTATTTCAAACAGGGTGGTAAAGTTGAACACAAAAATGAAAATATAAAAAAGAAATAATATACTTGTATTCCACTTTTTTATGCGTGGAAAATTTTATATTTCTAATTTTTGTGGAGGAAGAAATTTTGGCTTAGAAGGTAAAATGTGCTGACATGGCACTCTCACAGCCACAAGACATCCTTAGAATCTGGACGAATCTAAGATGAATCCAGATTTGTTGGCAGGTCAATTCCGTCTACTTCCTTTAATTATCTATATTTCCTTGTGCAAGAATTCTGAACTTGAAATATGGATAATACATATTTTTTTGTTTTTTTAATTATCTTATATTGATGTATTATAATTAATTTACCCAATAACTTAAATTTATGACTGAAGCAAATAATTTAAATTTATAAGTAATAATTATATTAATAATATCTCTAACATATATTAAGTTTGCGGGACATTACCGAAAATGTAAGAATGAGGAATAGAGCTAATGTGTACTGCTTTGACTGAAGGAAGTCATCCCTTATCAGCGAGGCTAATTATTGTTGATGAGAATAAATTATTAAATTCACATGAACCGTTAGTACTGGTTCTGGTGGTTTATACAGATTACAGAAGTTGCCACCTTTGAGTTTAATAAGTTTGAGTAATAATAATATTTTTTAGCGTACAAAATTTATAAAACAAAAACATTAAACTTAAATAATTATTTATACTTTTTAATAAGTGGGTGTTTAGGTTTATTTAAACAAGAACAAAAACATTTTTTATTGATAAGTGGGTGTTTAGGTTTATTTAATTTGTATATGCAAAATGACTTTTTAATTAAAAAAATTACGATCATGCTAATTTTTTTAAATTAAAATTATATAAAACAGTCTTTGTAAAGCAATAAAAAAATTAGTAAATATGAGTTAATTTTTTGTATAGAATGCCAATATAATGGTGAGAGTTCAATTCAATGAAGATGATGAAATAGGGTATAAATTAATAAAAACAAACAAAGATAAAAAAATCATAAGAGAAACTCGAAGCACTGAGACAAGCTTAGAGCCATGACCGTGAAAGTATGAAGAGGATAAAAATAAAACAACACTGGGATTTGGGCATTGAGTTTATACTACTCAAATGTTATTATAAAGGATGAGATTTTTTTATTTATTTTTATATACATTGGATGGGATTCTTTTTAGACATTAAGAAATTTGCTTAACTTGTGTGAGGGACATTAATGAAATGCACAGGTTAAACTGAATCGAGTCATTGAGTGAAATATCAAGTCATCAAGTTTAAATATTCTATTTTTTTATGTCTAAACTAATAATGATCGAGATTGATTAGTATCACATATATATGATTCGAAATTTGAAGAAGAATTAAAAAAAAAATTGGTTGAGTGATAATGTAATGGTCAAAGCAACGAATTAAGGAAAAGCAATATATAGACGAATAAAAACAAACAAAAAACTACACAACAAACAAAGACTAAAAATTCGGAAAATTAGAAAGCACGATGGTCAATCCAAAGTCATTAAAAGATGAGAAAAGCAATACAATGCCACGGCCTGGGCAATGTACAAAGACCACTCAAATGTAAGATATAATGAGATGATATTCTCTTCTACTTCTTTTTTAATATGTAGATGATATTTTATTAAGAATATAAACGAATTTGTTAAATTTAACTGAGGGGGAAGTAATTACTTGATCATATAAGTTTACATATATATTTAAGAGTTTTATAAGAGTTATGTTGTAGGAAAAGTGATTGTGTAATGTTATAGAGATTCGTTTTGCGTGCCGTTGTTTTTTTTTTCAAAAAGTGTGGGCCCCACAAAATATTGTGTATGTAGAAAACTTTGTTGTGTCATGTTAAATGACAAATGCAAACTCTTATATTTAAATAAGCTCAAATAAAAGCAAATTTAAAACCCAATTGATTTGGTAAGAAAAGTTTCATCGCTCCTTTCTCAAACCAGATTAGTTGAATAACCAATGAACTGTAGAAAAATCTAAAAACAAAAACAAACAAATAAGCAAACAAATAATTGACTTATCAAACTATTTAACCAATTGGATAAAAAATATCCATTACAATTCCACATAAATCCTCCTAGGCATCTATGGCTCGTCTCATCTTCATGTCTGTAGCAATTCTTGACTTATAGAAGAGGAAGGGAAAGAAAAAGAGGAACATCCATAAAAAACATCCAAGATAGAAATGAGACAAATGAACCCAACCTAACATATGTCAACTTACACTAATCATACACCCACAATTAATGACATTAATGATTGTACAATTGTGCATATTAAAGTTGCAATCACACATACAATTCAAATTCAAATTCCACTATCCATCAAAGCTTATCAACAATCTCTCCATCAAACCTGCCTCTTATTAGTCGAGCCATATAGTGTAATCCACTCTCACCCATTCCAACCGCCCAACGGTCAATCATATTTGGTCGTCCATTGCATGTCAGATGTTGAGCACAATTAATTTAATTTACAATAGACTCATTGTTTAGGTGAAGGTCTATATGCGAGAAAGAGCATTCCCTATGCTCAATCGGCCGCAAAGATTGTTTTGAAGGGGGTGAAATATAATAACCCAAGCTATCGGCAATGGATCCGGATCCTCTAATGTGAAAAATCACATGACATGGTAAAGTGGGAAATCATAACCTTACAAAGGTGGATCAATGGTAATAATAAAGGAGAGAGAAAAAATAGTAAAATAGGTAGTTACAAAATCATAACAATTGATTTAACTTTGTATGGTTGTGATCTTCTCACATGACCATGTCATGTTTTTTCTCACATCAGAGGATCTATTTACATCGGCAATAAACTCCGGGTGTGATAGTAATTCCCTTTTAATCTCAAGTTTGTTGGATTTCATTTTAATTGATAATTAAAAGTTTTTTTTGTGCGGTATATTTTATGGGATCTATTAATCTCATGTTCCATGAAATAATTATCTCATGCAACAGAAATAAAATTGTGGGGTCTACTACTTTTTCAAAAAAAGAAAAAGAAAAAGAAAATAATGGACCTCACTATTTTGACTCTGTTGCATGAGATAATTATCTCATGCAACATGAGACAATTATTTCCCATATTTTATTTGTAACGGATTGTTGTTAAAAGGTATGGTAATGGAATGTAAGAATAAAAATTACCCAAACTTCTCACTCTAGAAATTTTTTATTTTTATTTATTTACAAAATGGATGAGTTACTAAGTCTAGAGGATTGAAGTATTGAACAATCAAAAGCAAATTTTGGTTTCGAACGAGGATATCATAAAAAACGTAATTATAAACAAGAACATCGATATGGACAGAAGTGAACTGGAAAGCCAAATGGAAGTGGAATGGGCTAAGTAGAAGCAAACTTTTGATACATTTGGTGCACCAAACTCGGTACACCCGTACTATTAAAAATATTTCTGTGAGTAGGATGGAAACATTCCTTTGGCTTCTAAGAGGGGATAACCTAATGACTAATGAGATCGTTTCGCAGACTCGAATTTTTGTCCTCTTTGCCTATCACATTCGGAAAAATCTTTGCACGCTATACAAGATTGTGCTTTGTCCCAGCAAATTTGGAAAGCATTGTTTCATCCCAGAGATTGGTAGCAATTTTTTTTCTAAATCTTTAGGTGCTATTTGGTTGGAGCTTTCTGAAAATTTGCCCATGCAAATGGAAGTGGGTATCATTGAAAGCCTTATTTGGTTGACTGATTCTTAAAATTTCTCCACCTAACCCACTTGCCTAGCAAAGCATGTTTGGTCTTAGAAATTCATCCTTTTTCACTGTTAAGAAAGACATCTTCAACATGATTTTTTGTTACTTAGATGGGCAAATGAAAAAGTGAATTATGACCCAGACCAAAATACCCCTTGGGCTGAGTTAAGTTGATGAGTCAGGCAACAAGTCATGGGGTTGCCAACTTTCCTCCACAGGCTTAACCAGTGGAAGGAGACTCTGCGATGCCCATCTCTCCAGTGACTTGAAAATTTCTATCTTTTGCGATGACATTGAATGTGTCTTTCGGTTAGAGATGGCAGATACTATTGAACGGTGTCGTGCGGTTTGGGATGGTGGATGACGATCATGATAGGAACCACTTGGGCTCCATGCAAGTGCTACACGTTGGGTACACATTGATATCATCATTGTTTGCAAACTCCACATTGATCCCGTTGGGTACTCATTTTTTATTTTCCCAAAATTTTTAAAAATAGAGATATTTTCGTAATTGCCACTTATTTTCCCATCTATATTTTACCTCAAACCAAACATAGACTTTATAAATCTTACCTAATTTACCCGGTGAAATTTTTTCCAACCAAACAACTTTGTTTACATTTTCCTACCAAACTCACTTTCCCACCATTTTCCTATCAATTATATTTCCCTAGTATTCCAAAAATTTCTCCTCAACCAAACGCCCCTTAGGGAAGTGGGTGGAATGGAATCTGTCAATGAAGATTGATCTTATGAGGTATGGAAGCTGGCTTCTCATGTTTAGCATCTCATGTTGTTTTGTTTGGAGGGAAAGAAATAACTTTGTTTTCCATGACATTCAGTCTTTACCCCCAAACGATATTTAGAAACATTCTTAGCTACCAGGACAATTTTATTGAAGTGCAGAACTTGCTCAACAAGGGAGGCTTATGCTCCCAAGTCCCAACAAAGACAACAGTAATGGCTAAAATGGACTTTTCCTCCCTTTGGCTGGTGGAAACTAAACGTAAATGGTGCTTACTCTAGTTGAGGGAAGGAATCAAGATGTAGGGGAGTGCTAAGAGTCATAGCAATGGGATGTGGGTTTTTGGTTTCTCCAAGAGTTTAGAACAAGGTAACCCAACTAGAGCATAACTATGGGGAATCCTTACAGATCTTGATTTAGCTTGAGAGGGAGGCTTCAGAGCAATAATCCTCGAAGAAGACTGATAGGAATATACTCATATAGATGCATGTAGGAAATTATATTCTACCAATGAGGTGGCATAACTAACTTTAGAATATTTTAGGAGGTTAGGCTAAATATAAGAGGGAAAATATGTAGTGTGTAAAGGCAACATGAGAAATATTGGACTTGGAATTGAGAGAGTCAGTACCTCTCGAATGTACTGAAATTTAGCTTTTCTGCTTTGATTATTTTACTGTTAATGTATTTGAATTATGCAATTTCCTTTATTGTTCAAATATATAGAAAATCCAGATCCTTTTATAGGCAAAAATATTGTTGTTTGTCTCTGTTTTATTATTATTTGATCGGGTTCTTATCAATTGGTATCAGAGCTATCCGATCCAGGTAGCTTTGAACCACACCAATTAGGAAGGAAAAAAAAAGAATGGAAAACAGATCTGAAGATTGGAGAAAAGAAGAGAGACAGCTGGAAAACAGATTGGAAGAAACAAGAAAGGCAAGTTGAACAAAATAATAGGGAGATACTCAGGCTCCTTGATGAACTTCTTGAGAAGACCAAGAATCACGCTTACAATAACGGACAGAAGGCGAGATGGAACACAAGTTTCACAGCCAAAAAGGGAAACCCAGAGAGGTCTAGTGGTGGAGAATCTATTTCGCGGAATGAAGATTCCTTTATTCTATAGAGAAGAAGATGATGCCTAGGGATGCCTAATTTACCTTGAGTAATATTTCCAAACCAAGAAAATTCGAGAAGAAGAAAATATGAGAAAGGCAAAAAAAAGCTTAGAGGTTTTGCATTCAATTGGTACAAATGTTGGAGTTGGCTTAATCCTTATGCTAGTTAGAACAAATTTGAAAAAGCTTTTATAGAAAAATATCTTCTTGAGATTTATTTGGTAGAAGATGAAGGTTGTGAATCTCAAAAACCAGAATATGAAAATCAACAAAATTCTAAGTGGGAGAAGGAAAGTGACGATAAAGATAAACCAGTGAAAACAGAAGTGGTTTCGATTTTAAAATGGCCAACAAAAGAGAAAGGAAGAGAGGAAAATCAAGGACTCTTGAAAAAAGGATTCAGAAGAAGGGCATTTAGAAGAAGGTGTATGCGTGTGCAGTTGACAGAATCACTACGGGCTCCAATGATGGTGGTTGATCCTCCACCCTTACCGGAACCACCGGATTTGCGCTGTTATGAGAAGGAGCAGCTGGAACATTTGACCAATGGCATTGAAGGAGGTCGATTTTGTATGCATTATGAGAATGAAAGAGCGGTTCAAATCATGGAGGCGAAACAAAATGGTGGCTAACAAGGTGGTGGTCGACACACCTCTCTCGCTTGAACCATCAGATTCGAACAGTGCTTCACGAGGATAGTGGTTGTGATGGCATTACAAGATGAAAGAAGAGCAAGGTAGGTCAAGGGATACACTACACAAGTTGGGCCAAGCGGTTGACCTAATGGGCCCAAATTATTTTAAGGCATTCCCAGCCCAACATAATGATATGATTCTTTTAATGGGTTCTTTTGAAATTGCTCTTAATACATTCTCAGCCCAACATAGAGACAGAGGTCTCTTACATTCTAGTAAGTGTGATGTTAGGAATTGCAAAACGATGATAAAGATGCCTAGCACCAATCCATCAACCCTAGACAATGTCAGCTTACTCAAAAATTTTGAGATTCCCATTGAGGGCGTTCAAACTCCAGTAGACCAATTCACAATTGTGGCTGGGTACTCAGCAACATTAGAGAAGGAAATCTTCATTTATTATTGTGGAAGGAATAAAAAATCTCATCGAGGCTCCGTGACCAATCCTAATCTTGTGGGAGTTGCAGAGGAGTCATGGGATCCTGGGGGACATTATCATTCTTCGGGCGCATGTGGATTTCTACAATTCAATCAATGGGATCCTGGTGGAAGTTTCTTGGAGCTAAACCTCACCTTGATGGCAAGATGAGTGTTTTGGGGGAGAGTATTGATAAGAATATACTCATGTAGGTGCATATAGGGAATTATGTTCTACCAATGCGGTGGCATAACCAACTTTAAAATATTCTAGAAGGTTAGGCTAAATATAAGAGGAAAAATATGTAGTGTGGAAAATATTGGACTTGGAATTAGGAGAGTGAGTAACTCTCGAATATACTGAAATTTAGCTTTTCTGCTTTAAATATTTTACTATTAATGTATTTGAATTCTATAATTTCCTTTCTTGTTCAAATATATAAAAAAATCCAGATTCTGGGCAAAAATACTGTTGTTTGTCTCTAAAAATACTGTTGTTTGTCTCTGTTTTACTTATTTGATCCGGTTCTTAACAGACTCTACTCTACCCAGATACTGGATTTCTAATAGAGTGATAGAGCTACTGCACCAAAGCTCGAGAGTTCAAATTTTGCCTATGGGAATTTGGTGGCAGATTGGTTCACCGTGCGATCTTGGGTTAGGGTCATCACTGGTACTAGTTTACCTAGAGTAGTTAGGTAGTCTTTGTTTTCAATATTAATAGTAAAAAGCATGCCAAACTAGGCTTGCCCCTACCTGTGTAGGCAAGAACACCATCATTTCGTACTACTAACTTTCTAAAATCCGACTAAAACAATGTAAAGATATAATCAACAGGGAATAGGTATGCTTTATAACTAGAATTAAACATTAGACATAATCATCAGTTTCCAGGTTACACTAAGCAGCCAGTAACATGTATACATCTTCAGAGGGGAAGGAAAACTGCATCTTAGACCTGAACCCTATTCTATTGACCACAAACAGGCCATCCTGTGTATTACATTAATCACTAGAACGATTGACTCCTTGTTTCATTATCTCTTTACATTTATATGCCTGCCGGAAGAGGAAAGTCCAGATCACTTTGCCACCTGAAGTGCTCTGGGATGAGTTTATCGATCAGTTCAGGGGGTGCTCCAGCTAACTGCAGCCAAATTTTCATTACGGAATCATTAACATATACAAATACCACATAGGTTATAGTAAAATTTAACTTTTAACAATTTAATTTAAATAAATATCAACTTCACCTTTATCCTAAACTAATTGGGGAAAAGCAAGAAAAGATTGCACTCAGACATGTGTATCAACATTCAACAATGCAATTTCTGTTGTGTTACTATCTATGAAGCACCGATACGGCATTTTTGATACGTTCTCAATGATACAGGATGTCGATTATCAAACAACACGTGTCCGATACGTTTTCGATACGCGTATCCGATACGTTGGAAAAGAATTTAAGGAGTATCGGTGCTTCATAGGTTACTATTTCCACTAATTTTTGTGTTAGTTACTGTTTGCAATTTAAATATATAAGAATTGTTACACTAGATTACCTTGCTTATTCTATAGACCGTGCAGAAGACATGGAGATGTCATAAAAACCCATGTTGAACAATAAACAATGAAAAAGCCTTACATACATCAAATTCAACAGAAGAAACAGATTAGATGCATACCTCCTGTTTAGTAAAGTCAAAAAGCGGAGGCAGTGGACGACCATTAGGTAATCGGGCATTCGGGTCACGAAGTTCATCAAAAAACCTATGCGCGCATGCTTCCAGCTGAATAGTGAAAGCCATTCGTTTAAACTATGCTAATTTTATAAATATTTTAAAATAATATATAAACAAAGAGAAAAACAAAACCTTTTTGTTAAAATACTTTATCACAGAAATTAATAACTATACTAAAATATGACATACCAAGGCATGAGTATCTAATCTCATGGCAACTAGATATGAACAAAGGGAACTTATGTAATTGTAAATAGTTTTCATATCAAGACTTGTTTAATATACTAATATGCTTCTGCTGTATATGTGCCTTCCTTAAAAAGGAAGGCAGTGGAGAAGGTATAAGGGTTTGCCGTACTCACTGCAGAGCATCGTAAGCTTGGTGAATATTGGAGAAGCCTTTGTGCAAGGTCAATTGCTTCAGGAGGCATTCGCTTTCGAAAAACCTGAACCATGGATCATTGCACCAAATGCATCAATCAACCGGAAAAAAAAAGCACCCAGAAAAACCATTATAAAGCAAAATATGACTGGCACGAATGCACTTACCTTATGCCAAGGATGACCTTTAACTTGGGGGAATCTAAAATCTGTATAATTAGGGTTCATACATCGAATTTCTTCTCGAGTCGGAGTACCAAGAATCTACAAGATGACACGCAAATAATTATTTCTCTGTAACTAAATTCATGCAATCCAGCACAAACATCAACATAGACAATGCATCACCTTAATAATTTCCACAAGTTGGTCCACCTGATTGTCTCCTGGGAACAATGGCTACAGAAACAGTTTGAAACTATGAGAAGTCAAGATAATCTTAAAAACAGAGAGAAAAAAATTATTATATATGAGCAACGTTAGAGCATAAGTTGCCAAAGAAGTTTGACAACCTGGCCTAGAAGAAGTTCGGCGAGGACACAGCCAGCTGACCAGATATCAACAGAAGTTGTGTATTCTGTCGCACCAAATATTAGCTCGGGGGCCCGATAGTATCGTGAACATATGTATGAAATGTTTGATTCACCCTCGACCTGACATAAAATTATTATAATTACACTTATTTTTAATGACCAAATAATCGTAACCAAAATTGCAAGTTCTTCCAACCAAAAACCTTTCTTCCATTTATTGGTCTTATAATAGGGAAAAATAACGAGCTTGGGTCCAGATTAATAACAATATTAACATTTTACCGGCTATTTACTGAAATGTCATCATCACTTACAAAATTAAAATTTGCAAATTTGTAGACAGATCTTAAAGAGCTTATCTGATTCTATGATCAATAGGTATGTAGCATATGACTTTAATACCGCACCATTAACAAGGTAGCATACTAGTATTAAGTAAAATGATTAGCACAAGAAGAATGCAGACCAACATACCAAAATTTTTGCACTCCCAAAATCGCAAAGCTTAACTTGGTGAGTGAGAGGATCAACCTAAAGAAGAAACATACAAAAAGTTTAGAATAAAAGAATGCAACTCACTGAGGAAAAACAGCAAACGAATAACATACCAAAAGATTTTGAGGCTTCACATCCCTATGGGTAACTCCTGGTACAGTATGGATATATGCTAGTGCTCTTAAGATCTAAACATCAAATCCCAACTCAAATGTTACAATATTTCAAAAACAAAAGTGAGGAACAACATATCAAACCAAATTGCAAATAGAGAAGACCTCATACTTGATATGTATATAATTTCACATAGATTAGGGGCATTCGCTGGTTCATACTATTGTAGCGCTTTAGAACTCGGGACATCGTTTCGGGGACATATTCCATTACCAAGTTCAGAAAAAGTTCATCTCTGCTTGTTGTAGAGAAGAAATGGTTCTGCATGGAAATTATATTTGGGTGATCCATCAAGCCCATTAACTGTAGTTCACGATTTTTGTATCGCCTGTCCTGCAGGACCTTCTTTATAGCCACAGCCTCCCCAGTCTCCAAGCACTTTGCCTTTGTTTCAGGTCAAAAAGGAACACAACCCAGGGATGTGAAGCAATGAGATACTTAACAACAAAAAATGCTTAGTAAGAATAGTTATCACCTTAGAGTTTAATACATTATTTATCCTTACCTGGAAAACAATTCCAAATGATCCAGTGCCAACAACACGTTCGGCCATGTAACTGATGGTCTGCAAGTGGTATTAGACATGAAGTTATGAAGAATAAAAGAAATGGAAACCCATGGATGTAAACATCAATCTTAACTTAAGTATTCAAGCTTATTGAACCATTATTGCAATACATCAAAATTCTTCAAAACAATACTTTTTAAGGCCCAAAAATGGGAAACCAAAAAAATAATAATAATAAATCAGTTGGTAGAAGGGGCAATAGGGGAAAAAACATAATAAAACCACTCCCTAAGAAATCCTAACTATCGAGGATAGAGGTGAGGGAAATCCTTATATGCAGCCTTGTCCTAACATTTTTGGAAATAGGCGGTTTCCTAGATTCGAACTCATGACCTTTCGGTCACAAAGGAGCAGCTTTACCACTGCTCCAAGCTCGTCCTCTTGGGACGGAAAACAACTATAGGCACTGAGGAAATAATCCAACTTCTAGATGACTAACAGAATTATATTTTTGGATTGATCCTTAATAAAAGGGGCAATTTACTAGCGTTATTACCCAACAAAAAATTGTACTTCCACTTTTTCCCAAAAAGGAAGTAAATTGTTATCTAAAGTATATATGAACTTGTACTAGAAACTTGACGTTGAGAATAAAAAAAGTTAGAATATGCCCGCACCCGTTTAGGTTCACCATTTTTGCCTCCAATTGTGGTTGAGATTATGTGACCAGTGACTTCACCATTACCCTCCATGACAGTAGCTGACATTTCCTGTAATTTATAGCAGTAAATAGATATTTAATATGGTAAGCAATTCTCCTAATACAGAAATAGAATATCAGACTCTTCTTGATGTAATATCTGTTATTGCTTATTGAGTTATTTCAATTAACTAACTTGTCAAAATCAACTTATTAGCAATTATCATCAATAATTTGTTTTAAAAACAATCACTAAGTATGGCAACTTGATATTCCTAACAGGTATCCCATTCACGACTCAGCAAAGTCACAGATGGACAATTGAACATGCATAGATGCAAAGCCAGATTAGCAGGCAATACTTTGGACTCCTACTCCAGTACTGCATGTTAAGATGAGATATTAAGAAAAACAATAAACTCTACTATTTCAAAATCCTGCATTGATTAAAAGTGTTCTATGATAAGAGGAACACACAGCAATGGAGCATGACCAGCAGGAATGGATGGATAGCCAGCAATCAGAATGGGAAGTTGAAGATAGGTAAAGTATAAAGAGCTCAAAGGTATATGCACATAAAGTTAAATCAGGTTACCACAGTTCACAAGAAAGCATCACATGCAAAAGGAAAGCTTTAATGTCAATTAAGAGACCACACAGAGAGAGAATATAAGGACACTAATTCCCTGAAGCAAACTAAAACAGTTTGAACAACAATCCACCAACAAAACAAGGAAAACCCGTTTTAAGAAGGTACCCAAGATTTAAATAGAAATTATACCTAAATAATAATGTAAATAATATAGGGCCAACTCTAAAACAAAATCCACAATGTTGCTAGAGTCATTTTAATTTCACAATAGATTATAGATTAAGTGAAAGCAACATGGCTTATTAGGGGGGGAAAAAAAACTGGGAGATAAATTATGACATGTTCCATCCCCATAAAGTAGCAGCGGTAAAAAAAAAATTCTGCGAGTGAAAAAAATCTGAGGGATGCGAAATTCAGGTGCACACAACATAGAGGCTAAGACAACTTGATGTTCAGTTAAGTACCTAGTCAGATTCTCTCTCTCTCTCTCTCTCTCTCTTGAGAGTTTAAAGGAATAATACGCCTAAATTGAAGAACAGGATTCTACATTTTCACTTCATTTGATTCCCTTTCACTTTTCTGGACCATTAAACGGAAAGCTCCACAAGCTTCAAATTTTCAACACTAAGATCTTAACCATAAAATCACATATGGAAAAACCCAAAAAAAGAGAAGGAAAAAAAAAACAATTTGTCTATTTACAAAATTACAATTCCTTAAGAAGGAGGGGAACATCATTCCTTTAAGGCCACCGTTCAACCACGCCGATCAAAGGTTCGCCGGAGAAAAACTCCGGCAAGCCAACCGGGGTCACATAACAAGGGGAAAAAAATGGAGGAAATGGTTAGATCGCCGTAGGCTTGTTCGGTGGATCAAAGACAATTCAAACATCGGAAACGGTGGTTGAGAACAGTGCTTTGTGTACAATGAGAGAATGTTTGAGAGTGGAAATTACCTTATCAGTCTCCATTTCGGAGTCACCGTGAGCCTCCACATTCGGGGGGTCATTCTCAGCTAGCGGCGGCAAAAACTGCATCGGTGGTTGTTGCGGTGGTGGTGGCGGCAACGGTAACGGCACCGGCACCGGCATCGGCAGAGGAAGAGGCAGAGGTAGAGGCAGCGGTGGAGCTGCTGCTAGCTGTTGTTGATGTTGGTTCGGCCCCAACGGAATGGAGGCCATGTGAGAAGTTACACACAGAAACACAAACACAAACACAAAAACACACACACACAGTGTTTCTCTCTCTAACTCACTTACTTACTTTCTCTCTCTTGTATGTTCCGAGGGAATAGTGCTCGGGTCTGGGTCCAGGCTTTGGTATATATATAGAGGAGAGTGTGTGTGAGTGATTGTGTGTTATCTCACGCTCTTCTTCTACAGCGTGAAACTCACGCCTAGATCATAGCGGTTCGATTTTTGTTCTGGTGTGGTGACGTGCACATCGGAAATATAGTCCATAGGCTTACGTGGGAAATCGAAGGAAGACAAGGATAACATGTAACCTCCAACGTTGCATTTGCGGAATATACGTATTTAGGATATAGTTATGGTTACGTAAAATACTGAAGTTTAATAATCTACACATTTATTAACTCATAGTTCTATGTGGCTGATGAGTTTAGTTTAATAAATTTCAGTTATACTAATAATTTTTATCGTATCAAATTTCTTTATAACATAATAGAATAATAATAATTTTCTTTATAACTATAGTGTTTGGATTTATTTAATTTATATCTGAAAAATATTTTATTAGTTAAAAAATTTAGATATATGTTATTTTTTAAAATAATATTTATCATATTAAATAAGTTTATAATTATTTAATAATATTATTAAATGCATGTTTACTTTTTAAAAAAAAATAATAATGAAGCGGCGAAAATTGTTTCGATTGCAATAAAGGATGACGGAAAAATAGCAGAGGAACCGGATGAAAAAAGACTGTCTTAAAGGCGTAACTGTAAAATTATAAAGATAAGGTGAAATGAAATTTTTTATTAGTTTCATTTATTACAAAGCATTTTTATTTAGAATTATTTTATGTTTAGATCAGTTACACATCGCGTCACACAAAAAAATTATTTTATCTTTAGGAAATCATCTTTATTTATTCATGTTTTAAAAATAAATAAAGTTCTAAAAAAAGTAAGCTTATATTGATTTTTTCTAATAATTTACTAATTAGCTTAGTAAAAAAATTTAACATTGGGACATGGACATTAGGCAAAGTCTACATAGATATGAAATAAAATTTATAATTACTTTTTTTTTTAAAACCAAATTTATAATTATTTAATAATATTAATAAATGCATGTTTGCTTTCTTTAAAAAAAATAACAACAAAGCAGCAAAAATTGTCGCAATTGTAATAAAGGAAGACGGAAAAATAGCAGATGAATCGGATTAACAAAGACTGTCTTAAAGACGTAACCGCAAAAGTATAAAGATAAGGTGAGATGACGAATTGTTTATTAGTTTCATTTATTACAACGTATTTTTTATTTATAATTGTTTTATGTTTAGGTAAGTTACACATTGCGTCAAACAAAAAAATTATTTTAATTTTAAGAGAACATCTTTATTTATTCAGGTATTAAAAATAAATAAAATTCTAAAAATTATAAGCTTATTTTTTTCCTTAAAATTTACTAATTAGCTTAATAAAAAATTATAACATTGGAGCATGGACATTAGGCAAAATCTACATAGATCGAAGATAAAATTTATAATTATATAATAATATTACTAAATGCATGTTTACTTTCTTTAAAAAAAACAATGAAGTGGTGAAAATTGTCGCAATTGTAATAAAGGAAGACGGAAAAATAGCAGAGAAACCGAATGAACAAAGACCTCCTTAAAGGTGTAACCGCAAAAATATAAAGATAAGGTTGGATAAAGAATTTTTTACTAATTTCATTTATTACAAAGTATTTTTTATTTACAATTGTTTAATGTTTAGATCAGTTACACATCGCGTCAAACCAAAAATTTATTTTATCTTTTTTTTTTTTGATAACAAAAATTTATTTTATCTTTAAGAGAACAACTTTATTCATTCACATTTTGAGAATAAATAAAATTGTAAAAAATTTAAGCTTATATTGATTTCTTCTAAAAATTTACTGATAAGTTTAATAATAAAAAAAATTAGCATTGGTGCATGGACATTTGGCAAAGTCTACATTGGAGCATGGACATTAGCATTGGAGCATGGAGCATGGACATTTACCAAAAAAAAAGATAAAATTTATAATTATTATTTTTTTGGTAGTCAAATTTATAATTATTTAATAATATTATTAAATGCATGTTTACTTTCTTAAAAAAAAATAACAATGAAGCGGCGAAAATTATCGCAATTGTAATAAAGGAAGACGAAAAAATAGCAGAGAAACCGAATGAACAAAGACCTTCTTAAAGGCGTAACCGCAAAAATATAAAGATAAGGTTGCATAAACAATTTTTTACTAATTTTATTTGTTACAAAGTAGTTTTTATTTACAATTATTTAATGTTTAGATTAGTTACACATCGCGTCAAACCAAGAATTTATTTTATCCTTAAGAGAACAATTTTATTCATTCACGTTTTGAAAATAAATAAAATTCTAAAAAAATTAAGCTTATATTGATTTCTTATAAAAATTTACAGATAAGTTTAATAAATGAAAAATTTAGCATTGGAGCATGGACATTTGGCAAAGTCTACATATATCTAAGATAAAATTTATAATTATTTAATAACATTATTAAAGGCATGTTTACTTTCTTTAAAAAAAATAACAACGAAGCGGGCAATTGTAATAAATGAATACGAAAAAATAGCAGAGAAACCGAATGAACAAAGACCTCCTTAAAGGCGTAACCGCAAAAATATAAAGATAAGGTTGGACAAATAATTTTTTACTAATTTCATTTATTACAAAGTATTTTTTATTTACAATTGTTTAATGTTTAGATTAGTTACACATCGCGTCAAACCAAAAATTTATTTTATCTTTAAGAGAACAACTTTATTCATTCACATTTTGAAAATAAATAAAATTCTAAAATATTTAAGCTTATATTGATTTCTTTTAAAAATTTACTTATAAGTTTAATAATAATAAAATTTAGCATTGGAGCATGGACGTTTGGTATGACGCTCACAGCGTGGAGCTAAAAAGGAAAAAGCTAAACTGAAGGCCCACGCTCACAGCATGAAAGGAGCTTTTCAGCCAGAGGCATCCACGCTACTAGCGTGGGATTCACGCTAGTAGCGCCATACATCCAATTCAGGCAGAAGCTACCACGCTACTGGCGTGGGATTGACACTAGTAGCGCCAGACTTTTCACAAACCCACGCTTGAAGCGTGGCAACCACGCTAGTTGCGTGGAGCTCTAGGATTCTTCACAAAAACTCTCACGCTCACAGCGTGGGAACCACGCTAGTGGCGTGGGAGGTGCGTCAATCAACATTAAATCTGTTTTAAATTAGAGACAGATCACACTGAGATTACGACAAGGATTCAATCAAGATTCTACACCAGGTCAAAGACTCTATAAATAGAGACTCAGGCCTCAATAGAAAATAACTTTTGCACAGAGAGGAAGACGAAGGCAGAACGCAGAGCATGCTTCTTCTCCAATTTTATGGTTTTATTATTTTATTTTATGAATTCTTTTCAATTCTTTGAATTATCATACATGAATATGTCTGGCTAGTTTTTTTATTATTGTGGTAAGGGTCACAACCCTTGATGTGAACCCCTTGTAGTTTGGTTAAATTTATATTTAATTATTTTAAATTGCATTTATTTTATCCTGTTCTTGATCTTTTAATTCTTTTAGAATTGATCACTCTATTAGGATTGCGAGGGTTAGGGTTTTCAATAGGAATATTGAGATTCTAGTTCCTGACAAGGGTAAAATAACAGTTCATGTATGCACTAGGGATATGCTACATGAACTGCAAACGTGGAAAATTCACTAGGTTAAAAAGATTAACTTGAAAAAGGATTTCTAAGGGATTAGGATTCTAATGGGTTTAATAAAGTTAAGATCACTAAGGGATTAGGGCTTAACTAACCAATTAATAGATGGTGAATTGTTTGATCAATGCATAATTAAATGTAAATATTAATTAATATTACAAGGTGGGGATCGGAAAGGTGTTGGCGTCCTTTACTGCAATAGTTTTTTATATATTTTTCTCAATCTCAACCTTTTACTTTAAGTTTTCAAAATCATCTTTGAATTGTTCACAAGTCTTGAATAATTCTCAATCTTTACAATCACAAATATTCTCAAAACCAATTTTATTAATCCAACTAGAAAGGAATAGTTAAAATAATTTTGGTGTCTCAATCCTCATGGAGACGATACTCTACTTACCCTTTATTACTTGGTACGATCGGTGCACTTCCCGATTTTACGCAACAAGTTTTTGGCGCCGTTGCCGGGGATTGGCTACGCCTAATTTATTTTTAACTTTTGAATTTCTTGATTGGATATTGTTTTGTTACTGATCTTTTTGCTGTAGTTTATGCGAGGTAAAGTAAATCGAGACACTTTACAGTTTGATCCAGAAATAGAGAAAATTGCAAAGAAGAACCGAAAGCTAGCCAAGCAAAGAAAGCAGGAAGAATCCTCGAGTTCAGAACCAAAAGCAGAACCCGAGATGGCCGCAAATAAGCAACCACCTCATGCGGAGGAATTGATGGAGTCAATCTTGGCTCCAATGTTTACACGGCCGAATTCAAGCATCATCATACCACAAGTCAACGCTAATAATTTTGACATTCAGCCAACACTGATAAACTTGGTTGAGAAAAATCCATTTGGCGGAGAAGACTATGAAGACCCTCATGATTTCATGGACAGATTTCTGAGAATATGTGATACAACCAAGCATAATGGGGTGTCCGACGATGCAATTAGACTCAGACTATTCCCTTTTGCTATAACAAGGAAAGCTCTGAGATGGTTGGATAGGCAAGCTCCCAACAGCATCACAACGTGGGATGATTTGGCTGCTAAATTCTTTGCAGAGAACTTCTCCAGGGAGAAATACAATAAGTTGGTGAATGAGATCACCAACTTCACTCAACATCCGGGAGAAACTTTATGTGCAGCTTGGACCAGGTTCCAAGAATTGATCAGGAAGTGTCCCCAGTACGACTTGCCGGACAGAAAGAAGGCCAGAGTTTTCTATAATGGAATGACGCCGGAATCCAGGATGGTGGTCAATGGTGCAGCTGGAGGAACCATAGCAAGGAAGACAGCAGCTTAAACTTTAGAGATAATCGACAACATGGCAAGAGCTGATAATGCTTCAATGGAAGTTCAGCCAGCTCAACCCAAGAAGGGAATTTTACAACTGGGGAACACCGACGCCTCATTAGTTGAGCAAAAGGTGATTTCACAGCAGTTGGCCAGTCTGAACGCCAAGCTAGATAGAATGCAGATCTCATCTAAAGTTAATGTATTCAACTGTGAGTACTGCAAAGAGCCACATGAGACTAATGAGTGCCCTACATTCAATGGAGCTGAACCATTCCAAGTCAATGGAGTGTGGTATGATCCAAGGCCACCACAGGATACCCAAAGTTACCAGAGAAATCAGAATGGAGGCCAAGGGAACAACTTTCAAAGGAGGAATCAAGGGAGCGGCTTGGATTATAAATCCAACAACTATCTGCAACCTCCTCCTCTGCCACTAAAAGAGCCATCCGAATTGGAGAAAACAATGATACAACTGGCCAAGACCACTAATGATCAAATAATTGAGACAAGAGCCTACCACAAGAACCAGGATGCTTCCATCCGAAACTTGGAGAGTCAAATAGGCCAGTTGTCTAGGCAGTTGGCTGAAAGAGCTCAAGGACAGTTCCCAGGAGATACAATTGTGAATCCAAAGGCAGACTGCAAGTCCATTGTGACTAGGAGTGAAATTTTAATCACTCCTCAAGAAAAACCAAAATCGGTTCAGCATGAGAAAGAAGAAGAAGCACCTGCCAGTGAAAAAGAAGAACCTGCAAGGCAAGACAAAGTAGAAGCAAAGAAGAAAGTTGTGGAAGCTCCAAAGCAACCGATGGATTTTTCTCGTTTTGAAAAACCTCCTTATCCTATGAAGCTCAAGCAACAAGCCCAGAAGCAACAATATGCCTGGTTCTTAGATATATTTAAAAAGTTACAAATTAATATTCCTTTTGCTGAGGCTTTAGCTAACATGCCTAATTATGCTAAATTCATAAAGATTTATTGTCTAGAAAGCATAAGTTGCAGGATTGTGAGACAGTAGCACTTACTGAAGAGTGCAGTGCCATCATACAGAAGAAGTTCCCACCAAAGCTTCAAGATCCTGGGAGTTTCAACATCCCAATTGCGGTAGGCAACACTAATGTTGGTCGGGCACTGTGTGATCTCGGCGCAAGCATCAACTTGATGCCATTATCAATATGCAAGTCATTGGGAATTACTGAGTTGAAGCCAACCATGGTCTCTCTACAGCTCGCTGACCGTTCTTTGAGGAGACCTAATGGAATCATAGAAGATGTTCTTGTTAAGGTTGACAAGTTCATCTTCCCGACTGATTTCATCGTGCTAGACATGGAGGAAGAGAGTGAAATGCCCCTTCTGCTGGGTAGATTGTTCTTGGCCACAGCTCGAGCTATGATTGATGTAGAACAAGAAAAGCTCGAGTTGAGGATGAATGATGAGAAAATCACTATCAATGTTTTCGATGCTATGAAGAATCCCTCTTATCATAGTGATTGTTTCAAAATTGAAGTGTTTGAAGAGGTGGTTATGGAAGAGAAAAGTGATTATCAAGAGCTTGAAGAAGAGTTGAAGGCTCTAGATGAAGCTGCTCCAAAAGAAGAGCGAGCAATTGTCTTTGAGGTACTAGAAAAGAAAGAAGATGACTCAGCTACATTGGTACCAAAGGTGGAATTAAAAGATTTGCCTGAAACTCTTAAGTATGCTTTCTTGGGAGACGAAGAACAATAACCTGTTATCATTAATAAGGAAGTCCATCAGCAGCATAATGAAAGCAAGCCAAAGGTTAAGATGGAAAAGCCCAAGAGTAAAGAAAAGCATGTAAAGACTAAGTTCAAAGTTCCTGAGAACCCTCATCCTCATTCACATGCATATGATCATGGAAGGAAAAAATATTGGATCAAGAAGATTGGGTCATCAATGGTAGCATGCTTCCAACCACCATAAATCACAAGGGGTACGTCAGGCTCGTGACGTTAAACAAGCGCTAATTGGGAGGCAACCCAATAGTTATTTTCTGTTTTTATTTTATTTATTTTATTTTCTTAGGATAGTTTAAAATTTAATAAGTCAAGTAAGTGGTGAATTAGTGACCATATGAAAAAAAATTAAATTTGGGAATTGGCGCTAGTAGCGCCACAAGACCAAAATAGACAGTGAGTTCCACGCTCACAGCGTGGTAACCACGCCATCAGCGTGGAAACCTCACGAAGTACTCACGCCAATAGCGTGAATTCCACGCTGCGAGCGCAATCAAACAAAATGAGGCAGTGAGTTCCACGCTCACAGCGTTAAACCCACGCTGTGAGCGCCAGTTCACTTCACCATGATACTTACTTTTACATTTCATTTTGTTGTTTTGAGTATTTTGTGGATTATTGGTCGGATTATTTCTCTTTATACAGTACGCTTTGATGATTATTCTCTGTTACTATTTAACAAGTGTGTGTGTGTGTGTTCCACCTGGCAGAATTAGCTTCTTCGACTAGTATAGTTGTTGCTGAGGACAACAACGTTCTAAATCTGGGAATTGTCGCATACTGTATGCGAGGCTTGCTAAATACTGCGGAACTACACCACGGAAAGGACGCCTAAACAGAAATTTTTCTGAAAAAGGGGAGATATTTTAACCTTCAATTTTTATTTATTTTTATTTGCTGTTTTTAGTTAGATTCAATTTTTAAAGAAAAAGAGAAATTTTTTAGAAAATTCCTAAACAAGCAGTCCCAGAGTATTCTAAGCTTACACAGTAAGTAATTAGATTGAGTTAGATGAAGCATGATATCTGTGAGCAATTAATTGTTTTAATCTGAGAATGATGACTGCTCGTTT